>NC_060124.1:360797801-361100831 GCF_021461395.2 Schistocerca americana | reverse complement strand
GGCATGAGGTGACTACGACAATGGACACTGTGTTTCCATTACAATCTGATGACATAGACGACGACTACATCGGCCACGTTCTAAACAGAGCTGAGGAAGCTCGGCAGTTAGCTTGACTCCGCACGCTGCAGGCTCAAGACAATGATCACCAAAAGTATGACGCGACCCACCACCTCGTCTGGATCTTCACTCCTGTTCAGAAGATTGGTCTCTCTCAGAAGCTCCACAAGTGTAATTTGGACCTTATAAGGTTGTAAGGTAGTTATCTGATGCTACTTATGAAGTTGAAGATTTCAACCCCGACACAAGACGACGAAAGATCAGAGATACGGTCCACGTCCTTCGAATGAAGCCCTACAAGGATCCTGCCACCCAGGGTAAATTCAAAACTCCAGTGACAGGCAACAAGCAGAAAGGTGATGAAGAGCATAGCGGCAAAAGAAGTTCTAAAAGATCACCGTCAGGGCAAGCATCAGTCATCGGGAGTCGGATTTTGCAGGACCGATGACTCGTTTCCGGACTAGGAGGATGTAACATAGAGATGCTGTTCACTTAAGGAGGAAGCAATGTCACAGAAGTAGCTGAGTAGCACCGTGGTGTAGTGGTTATGCTACTAAACTGTTGCATCGCCGGCACGGTAGCTCAGCGTGTTCGGTCAGAGAGCGTGTTGGCCTCTGTAATAAAAAACTGAGTGGAAGGATCAACAAAACGAACGGCATGCAACGACCAAACACAACGATCATCATTAAAAAAAAAAAAAAAAAAAAAAAAAAAAAAAAAAAAAAAAAAAAAAAAAAAAAAAAAAAAACTGTTGCATGGAGGGTTGTGAGTTGAAAACTCACCTGCACAGTAAAATTTTAATTTTTATATTTGGTTCTAGTACATTCTAGAAGTATCCACAAATATCAAGTATCATTGTATTGGAATGTTCAGTAGCTTTATATATACTGTATGTGTTCTGGCTGGAGGCAGTTCGCTCCACACTCTTCTATGTGTATGTGCTGAATAAACCTTCATTAAGTGAAGTTAGTGATCATCATTCATCTACTCACCCCTTCTTCTACGTGACGATATGGATGAGTATTTATAATCAATAAGTCAAACAATGGAAAATCCAGGATGGAATGTAACAATGTTACGAGATGAAAAGTTGCTACTGACCATATAGCGAAGCTGAGTCTCAGATGGGCACAACAACAAGACTCTCACAATTGTAGCTTATGGCCGTTAAGGCCTTCATCAACAATAGACAGACATACACATACACAAACACACTCACGCAAATGCAGCTCACACACTGTGAGTGTGTATGCGTGTTCGTATGGCTATTGCTGATGAAGGCATTAACAGCCAAAAGCTATAATTATGAGAGTCTTTTTGTTGTACCTATCTGCGACTCAGCATCTCCACTATATGGTGAGTAGCAATTTTCCTTCTCGTAATGTAACCAATAATCAACAGTCCTACTTGATTCAGTTGCTGCATTTATGTTTTACATAACATGCATTCCAGTATAACAATAAAAGCAACAAATATAATTTAGACTCTAATCAATGTATACACACCAACCAACATCATCAACAGAAAACTACGGGAAAGACCAGAAGTCTGCATCTGATATTCTACAAAGAATACCAAGAAATCATGCCAAAATTACCTTGAGTGCAAATTAGAAAAGAGAGGAAATTTAAGTATTGGGTAGGCAGATGGTCAGGACATTGTAGGAGTTGTAGTGATTCGAGAATTTCTCTATAAATTCTAGAACCACTCAGTCTTCTACCATCTGGAACACACAATATTCTGGATATGAGTATTGGCTAGTAGAACCCTATCTATTGCGTGTCACATGTTTGTGTGTGCAGGTTTAAAATTGGTCGCAGGAAGAAAGGAGACGCGGCTGACGAACAGCACTGACAAGTACCTGTAGGGGAATCCATAGATGTTTTTGAGAGAGTGTAAGGAAGAACGGTGGAGTTTATATGCAGCTTTGTGCTTATTGGGTCATTGACTATTGTTATTAAAACAAAGACAGTTGAAAAAGAACGCTTGAAAACTCTTGATGTAGCCTTAATAAAGGCAAGACTTATTATCTGATTTGTTAAGAAAAGTTATGGTATCAAAGCCAGCTTTCTTTTAATTGTAATTTAATTCGTTTCTGACATTTGACTGTTCAAGGGACTTAACAGAAGTTATATACTTATGTTGAAAGTGAGAGTTTTATTGTGTATGAAAGTCAAATACATGGTTAATTGACAAAATGCAAAGTTTGTATGTCAACTTATGAAAGTAGAAAGAGTTTAAAAATTCCTGTACGCAGCGTTATTCAATGGAGCAGAAGTCAGAAGAGTTGCAGTAGCCAGCTATCCAGTAAAGAAGAGTGGCAGCAAATTCAAAGTAAGTCACCTCGTAAAGAAGTGGAAGGTGGTTTGGGGGAATAAACCGAAATAACCCAGATTCACGCTCGTGTCGGAAACATTAGACAGCCACTACACACATCAATTGCCATGGTTGTGGATGTTAGCTCTGTTCACACCATCCAGTGATGCTGTTGTGGCATGAGTTGAGTGACTGTGCAGTGACAAACGAATGGCATCAAGTGCCCAGTTCATGTCCACTGCTTGGTCTGCTGTGTTAGTGTTTATTACTTACTCCTTGGAGTTGTAACTCATTTACTTTATTTCAATTCTGTTCTCTGCTTGCTGTATATTGACAAGGCACTTATAGAAACTGATTCTTCCCCTTCTGTAATTCTGCTTTACTAAAATTGTTCAGTCCTATTCTCAGCATGTGACTTAGCACTTATTAAGTACAGGTAGCACCACAAGATCTAATATTCCTGTCAGTCACTGCTTCAATGCCCATCTTGCAGTGGAGAAGATGCAGGTACTGAGAGTGTTTTCTGCCACCTATGTATTTTTGAGTCAGCACTTGTCTTTATTTCCTGTTAAACAGCAACTCTACAAATATGCTCAGTCTTTAATCTTTCATAGGTGTTCTCTGCTGATTGAACCGTGATTATATCCTGAACTTCAGAAGCACAGTGGTGATCAAGCTGACTCACTATCAACGCAAATTTAGTCACATCTGCTGTAATTTCAGCATAGCAAAAGCTGGCTTTGACCTGAGCAAATCAGATAACTGAATCATGTGAACAAAACTATGGGGGGCGAATGGTCAGCCATGACACTGCAGGCGATTCCATCCCGTAATCAGTATTATTGCTGAACCAGTACTTTAAGCACTCATCATCTTGGGGTCACCACTGATGGGAATATCAGATTGTGTAGTGCTATCTGTACTTAATAAGAGCTCAATCACAAGCTGAGAATAGGCTTGAACAGTTTTACTAATGCAGAATTACACAAGGGAAAGAATCAGTTGCTATTAATGACTTGTCAATATAAAGCTGGCAGAGAACACAATCAACATAAAGTAAATGAGTTACAACTACAAGGAGCGAGCAATAAACATTAACAGCCAGCTGGTGTGGCTGAGCAGTTCTAGGCGCTTCAGTCCAGAACCGCGCAACCGCTACAGTCGCAGGTTCGAATCCTGCCTCGGGCATGGATGTGTGTGATGTCCTTAGGTTAGTTAGGTTTAAGTAGTTCTAAGTTCTAGGGGACTGGTGGCCTTAGATGTTAAGTCCCATAGTGCTCAGAGCCATTTGAACCATTAAACATTGACACAGCACTACAAGCAGTGGACAAAAACTTGGTGGTTGATGCTGTACATCTGTCACCACACAGTCACTCGACTCACAACAAACCGCATCTATGGATGGTGCAAAAGGAGAGAACTTGCATGACCACACAAGTCGATGTGTGTAGCATCAGCTACGACATAAGTAGACTAACCACAATACTATGGAGCTCACTGAACTATGCAGAAATCACAGTCCATTTTTTTAAACTGACATTCCTCAAGAAAATGTCCTGTAAAGCTAACCCAATTGTTAGGAGAATATTGGCTGGAACATGTTACAAACTCTCACACCAGTACAATAAATGCCCTGAAACTTAAAAAGCCCTCAAAGGTATAGTCTTAGATTCCAATCATTGTCTACGAAATTGTTCTTACATGTGACTCCACAAAAAAGGAGAGAACTGAAAATTATGATACCAATATGCAAATATGATGTACGAAACATCAACCATAATAAAATTTTTGCATAGGTAACAGAAAAAGCAAATCCACCAGATTGATGCTTATACAAGCAGAAGAAAAATTAGCACGATAAACCAGGACACAGAAACATGCCTCCCAGACAGATGAATGCAATTAGCTCATAGAACTCAAACAAGAAGTATGGTATTAGCGGTCATGCAACAAATCAAAATAACATCAATGTGTATATGTGGAAAAGGAAAAAAGAAAAATCCTGGATTTCCCAGTTAAAAATACACTTTTTCACAGGTGAAAATACACATTTTCTGGGTTAAGTGACAATATACTTTATCAATCCTTTGAATGTTTAAAGTTTTATACAACGGTGTAGAACTTCCCGGCACTTTATAAATGAAGGCAGTTAATGCTTGACTGCCAAATATCTGGTAATGACATAAAGTCAGAAAACTGAAACTAATAACACATTTCAGCCCTCCATAATTATGTGAATGTATTGCAATTCACTTGCTAGCTCCTGACCACAGAAATCCTTTTATTTTCATTTGACATGAGAGCTGTAAACGAACAGGAAACAGCAAAATCATTAAAACTACACACAGGTCATGTGGAGATTACCCCCATCCCACTACAACTCAGACTTCTCTGGGCATGTGAATCTGGCAGCTTCGATGCACCAGAGAAATTTTTCTGGGTAGCATATGACTGGTTGTTGCTACTGCTGATACAACTAACAGCCACACTTCAAGTAGCCATAAGCCAGAAAAGATAATGCTCATATCCCACTCAACTGCGCATGCGCGTACCAGCAACTGTCCAAATGAACCTAATGTAAACCATTGTGACACTCACAGGAAGCAGTTTTTTGTTATTAAGTATTGCATAGCCTTCATTCTTAAGTATTTGACACATTTTGTTATTGGCATATGCTTGTGTGTGCACTGTGTTTTGTTGTTGTAAATGGTGCATTTCTTTTGCAACATCGATTCTGTTTTTTTCCCCCTCATTTATGTTTTAGTGTTGAATTATTACTCTGCAATAGCAGGAAAAAGCAAAATTCTTTGTTAGAGTATCAGTTCTTACCTTTGAAAATTACAAAAATTTAACTGAAAACTAAAACAATGAAAAATTCCCGGGATTCTAAAAAACTTTCTGAGCTTTTCCCAGTTTTCTCCTGGACAAAAAAATTCCCGGGCCTTCCCCCGATTTCCCAATTGTCCCAGGACCTATACAACCTGAAATGTACACTCTCTAATATATCATGAAACCACAAAACCAATAAAAAAATTTGCAATCAAAGTGCAGATGAAAAATTTTGAAATGTAGAATAAGAATTACAGCTGCAGTTCAAAGACAAGACTGTGGAAATTGCTCACACCAATAGCAAAAAATTGCCAGATCTCCACTAAATACTTTTCTAAATAAGTTAATTGTGAAAAACAGCAAAAAAATTCAGTTTCATTTTCTCTGTGCAAAATCTAGATTCAAAACCACTGAACATTCAGGAATAAAATGGATAATATAATCTCTGGAAAACAGTAAGACTTCAGGAGTAGACCAAATCACTGCAGAACTATGGGAAAGTGCAGGAAAGAACATCATTATGAAACTGAAATAATTTTTTTATGAGGTCTGGCAAAAATCTGTGACTGGAAGTTGGCACACATACACCCACAACGCAAAAAATGGAAGTAAGACACATGAAAACAGCAATCATGAAATCCCAGTACTTTCAGTTACCTACAAAATTATTTCCAATGTTCTTTTGAACTAAGTAAAACCAAAACTAGATTCTCATCTTGGCAAATACCAGAATGGAGTCAGAAAAATTGTGATTATGCATAGAGACAACTTCTTCATCTGAAGAATTCAATGAAATACATCTGAAACACATCAAAAGAGGGCATGTCATAAATTTTTCAATTTAAGGTAAGGGAGGGGGGAGGCAAAATAGACAGAGAAGCTCTGTTGGGAAATACTCACAGAGACAAAATCAAAAGTGCAATTTATAGGAAAACCAAGCAAAAAACTTAAAACAGACACTGGAGTATGACGAGGATGTGGTTTATCCCTGTTACTATTTTACTGTGACACTGAGCAAATGTACAAGAATGAGGAAGAGCACATACACCAACACTACAAGATGTGTAATTAGATTTTGTAGCCTTTGAAAACAACTTAGTGCTAAATGCTAAAGAAATTATAACGCACAGAAAAAATGTGAAATATTGCATGAACAGGTAGGAAAATTAGACTACTGGCTTCATCTGAGAAAAGAAAATACATGGCAACACCATCTGATCCTGAAAGTGACAATAACAAAATTATCCGTGTTGAATAATTTGAGTACTTGAGTGAATGGATCATGGGTGAATGGATCACTCAAAATTATAACAAGAAGATGGTCTTAGAATTCACACTTAAAAAAATAGAAACCACATTTCAGTTAACAAAACAAATATAATAAAGAAATGTCTTTCCTGAATCTAGGAAATCTAACTAGATGGAATGTATCACTCAAAACCCAATGCAGATATCCACAGGCAAACCCTTAAAACCACAGTTACAATGCATATGCAAATGATTAAGCTCACACTATGTAGAAAGAATTGATCCAAATAAACTAATGAGATGCTATCAAGAAAGTACACAAATATGGGTTCTTGAGGAAGAAAGCAAAGGACCAAACAACAGATGTGGATGGAGGAAAGGAAACATACTCACTTGTTGTGCATGAAAGAATACTGTGGTAAGAAGGTGGACAACAGATGTTGATTCTGCATGACCCTAAGAAACCCATTCATAAAAGAAAGAAAATAAAATAAGATAAAATCCTACAATTATGGCCAAATATTATGCCTCTATAAGCTTTTGTCAGTTCTCACATTAATTCTAAACATAAACTCTACAGTTCTGTGCTGGCCTTGGTAAAATTCAAGTCACATCACCATCCATACTTATTTTCCAAATGAAGTCCAATAATTTGTTTGCATACCAGCACCATAATTTATTAATTGCCTATTTATTAAATTTATGCAACAAACAAGACACCAAATACATGTCATTGCTGGTCCATTTGAATATTTTCAAAGCCTTCTTTATTTGTCGTGTAGGCTTCATTAATGATTTTTATTATATTCTCAGTTTGATTAAAGAAGTGAGACAGAGACTACAAAAGTGACAAAATATACTGGTTCTACAGTATGCACTCTCACTGCAATAATTTTGGCTGTGGTAGATAGTTTGCAGTGTGAAAAGGAGAACTATTGTAGCTTATGCACGGAATAATCATTCTGTATCCAAAAACTTAAATTTACTTCCTCACTATTATATCTTAAAGTGGCAATTATTCACAATACTCTAGCAACTACTGAAGTCAAGTGTGCCATATATTCAGCACCATAGCTAGACACCAATAAATGATCACAGAGTTCCAAAAAATTCCCGTGATGACATGAAGTTTTAACTAGAACAACAACTTGAAAATGTATGTCGATAGCCAATATCCTACTTGAGCATGTAAGGCTCCTACTGTGTGTCAACAATAACTTAATGATTTCACTGGTGGAGCCAAAAATGGTGAAAATCGACACCAGTTGAAAGGTACTCATTTGTATGTGAGTGCCGCCAATGTTAGGCTGTCCCTGGATGTGAAGTATTACTGTGCACATAGTCAATGGTGATGGTACCAATGCTATGGAGAGCAGCCAACTCTGCATTATCCTCAATGCCCCTCTCCCCTTGGCAGTCCGATGTAGAGGCATGGCATACCTTTTGCTGTTCCTGATAACCACTGTGCAAATCATCCTCTTACCATGGATAAGCAGCAGAGATGTGGCCTGTATTTTCATTAAACATGTGCTGAAATGTATTCACTTGGTATATTGTAGATAATTTTAGCAAAACCTCATGCAACAGCAACAAACAACTTTATACTTCCTGAGTCAGCAGACAACCAGTGACTACAAAGCAAACAGTTCAATGATCTGCTAGCCAAGACCTATGTCATAATAATATTTTTTGATGGAAATACAATTACTGGTGTGTCAGAGAACGAAATAAAAACTTTCAGCATACAGTAAAACTGTGGCACATAAAATTTATAGAATGTGTGTCCACTAATGCTGAAAGTTATGTTTACACTGCACATTAGTTGCACATGCTGTGAAGAATAACTTGAGTGAAAGAGAACACTCCCTCTGGGCATAAAATTCTGAGGGTCATCAATGTTATTGTTGCATTAGTAGTTAACTCAGAGTGATACTGCAGCAACCACTTTCTGGTGATGATGTCTGTCAGAGATCTGGGTTCCAACAGACATTAGTATGAAGCTTCAGCACATCAAAAAGTCATGGACTTTAACTTGAACAAAACATATAAAAAGACTGCTGCACCTTCATCGAGGAAATCCTCCTCTTCATCTTCCATAAGCAGTTCTTTTTGCCTTCCTTCTTCAGTAACCATAGATACAACTTCTGGAACATGCTGTTTATCTTTCTGTAATAGCTCTTCTAAGCGATTGCCAAGGGCCTGAAACAACAGTATACTTTGAATTTTCATGTGTTAACGCAAACAGTGGTACAATTTTAACAACTTCTGGTGTGCATACAAAATCACATCTATGTCTGAGAATAACCCTCTCCCCAGACAATTTTCTGCATTCATCATTTCAAGAAATTCCCAACCAGTCACAAATATGGATAGAGATTTTTGTAGATTGTATGTTCTTCAGAAAGATATTTTTCATTTTGAATAACAAGTTCTGTAGAATTCAATAAATACCAAATTCACCTTGTTACAGTTGTTCATGGTTTTAGGATACTTTGTGTTAGGTGTCTTTGCAATCCCAAGATGGATGTCAAGAAGAACCCCACTTTGTGCAAGGCAAGTCTTGATATTTGATTTCAGAGTGTGTTACATATTGTGCAGTACATGCTTGTGAATAAGTGGTAGTTATAACTCACTCTGCTGCCTTTTAGTAGACAAGTATGGCTTGTGCTCTGTTTCAGTCTACATTTGTGCTCTGCAAGCCACCTTACAGTAAGACACCTTGGTTAGTTCTGGTAGCGCTATTATCTCCACCCCCCCCCCCCCCCCCCCTTTCCCTGTTCCATCCACGAATAGTCAATGGGAAGAGCAACAATCACTAATCCCCATATGAGTTCTGTTCCCATTTTCTTGTTACAGTATTTTTGTGAGATGTATGTTGGATGAAATAATATGTCTCCCAACTCTTCTTGGAATGTACACTCTCAGCAGTTTCAACAGTAAACTTATCAGCGACAAAAATCTCATTTTGTAGCTTCTGACACGGGAGTTTGTTGAGCATCTCCATGACAATCACACTTACTAAGTGAACTTGTGATGAACATGCCATTCTTCACAGAGTCTGCTCTGTCTCTTTTACGTCAGTACCTTATTGTGATGTCTGCAAGACACAAATAAATGTTTATTAATTTTGAAATTTTAACAAACATTACAGAAAAGCTAATCTAAAGATGAATTAGTCACTTTTAAGGCACTATCTACTATGAATTACCATGTTTGTGTATCTCAAGAAAGTAGAGTCTTGATATTTAAATGTGAATATTTCTAGGTTAGGTATGCCTATGGTATCCATGAATATGTATTTCAAAATACAAATTACTAAAGTCACATTTATTGTTTGGTCCAGTATGCATTTCAGAGAATTTCACCTTCATCATGCAGCAGCGTTATTACTATTAAGAAGGTACAAACATTTGGCTTCTTGTATGGTGACCTTTGGCAATAGCTGGCAGTATGAGACAAATACTGTTTCAATACAATGCCCAAATTTGTGTGGATGCTTTGATTCTATGGGTTTAGCGTGGTAGGGTTGCCGATTCCAATGATGCACACTACACCACATGTAATAAACACTATCTTTATTTCTCGTAAGCACACATATACAGTTGTTTACATTCTGAATTCTTGGTACACGTCCGTACACTTTCACGCGCGACCACAGACTGGGGCAAAGAGCTTGCCAAAAACAAAGATATTACCCGCGACTTGGTCGATAGTCGCCACATTAGCCCCCCCCCTAGAGTGTGGAGCACAAACATAAATATTGGGGCATACATGTAAAGGGAACACCCAGGGGGGAGGGAGAGGGTGTTTAATCAGAAACCATACCTTACATTACATTACATTAGTAATTGAAGTCTTCGAGCCAGCGAGGGGGGCGGACGGTCCTGCCTGACCGGGTGAATCCTCGTACAGCAGTTGAGGGATCTGGGGAGGGGATGGTGGGTTGTGAGGGGCCAGGATAGCGGATCTGAATGCCTGTGGCGGTACGTAGGACTTTGACCGTTGATGGGTCAGTACCAACAGGCAAGGGGACAGACTGGAGGAGATGAATGTGAGTTAAGTTGTCACTGGGGAAGCTGGCTTGTTCGTAGAAGATGTACACATTACCCGGCTGCATAACAAAAAACACATTAGAGCTGCAAATAAGATCTGTGTTGACATTCACTACCACTTCCTTATACGGGTTGACAGAATCTCCACACGAGTCGTCATCGGTGACATCACACGCTCTGAGGCTGGTCCCTGATACATCACTGAATCCTAACAGGGGAGAGGCGAGGGGCTGCCTGTAGGAGGGTAAGTCATCACACGCATCACTCTGCATAGGAATGTCACACGCACCTGTAGCACTGTCACACGACTGGGAGTGGGGAACGTCACACGTGTGGGAATGGGCGTCGCTCATCCATGGACTGTCGGTAGATGCCTCATGCGAGGTGGGTGCAGCAGGGGATGGGGTCTGACTGGGTGGGGTATCGGGCAGTTCTCCCAGAGTCCATGCAGGTTTGAGGCGGCAGACGGATACCGTTTGAGGCGTGCTGTTAATGAGCACTTCGAACGTGTTGGTACGCCGTGATATGACTCTGTGCGGGCCCGTATATGGAGGTCTGAGTGCCGGTCGGATGGTGTCATCACGCACCATGACATGAGTGCACGACGCCAAGTCCTTATGCAGAAATACGGGAGGGGGCGTGTGTGGTCGAGGAGGCGGCACGCGGATGTTAGCAATTAGCTCCTTGACCTGCCCAACGAATGTCGAGTCACAGATTTGATCTGGAGGAAGGGAAGGCTCGACTAACTCTGCTGGGAGTGTGAGGGGTTCTCCATACAGTACCTCTGCCAGGGATGCGCCAAGGTCCTCTTTGTACGCGGCCCGAACGCCTAACATTACCCATGGTAAAGCATCGGCCCACTCACCTCCGTGGCACATCAGGGAAGCTTTAAGCGTTCGGTGCCAGCGTTCCACAAGCCCATTGCTCTGGGGGTGGTATGCTGTAGTCCTAAATCGTTTCACCCCACACAGTTCACAAAGCTGTCGGAAGAGGGCAGACTTGAACTGGCGGCCCTGGTCGGTGGTGACAGAGACTGGGCAGCCGAAGTGCGAGATCCACATTAACAGCAGGGCTCGGGCCACTGCGTCAGCTGAGATAGTAGTGAGAGGAATTACCTCTACCCAGCGGGTAAACCTGTCAATTGCAGACAGTATCTAACGGAAGGGGCCTGAGGGGGGTAAGGGCCCGACGATATCGATGTGTATGTGCTGGAATCTTCTTTTTGCCACATCGAACGTACCCATGGGGGGCTGTGCATGACGTCCTACTTTTGCGCGCTGACAAGCCACACATGCTCGTGCCCAACTGCGACACTGTTTTATCACCCCGGGCCAAACAAAACGTTCAGATACCAGACGTGCGGAGGCGCGAATGCCAGGGTGTGCCAAGTCGTGGATACTATTAAATATGTCCCGGCGGAGAGGTGCAGGAATCACCGGGCGTATGCGTCCTGTTGAAATGTCGCACCAGATGGGTGATGAAAACCCAGGAAGTGTCCGTAACTCTAGTTTGAGTCCTGTTTTGATATCGGAACGCAATGCTGCGAGTTCAGTATCCTCTGTCTGCAATTTAGGGAGCTCACTGAGGTCCAGTTGTGAAGATAAAACCGACACCCGAGACAGAAAATCAGCGACGACATTGTCTGCACCTTTGACGTAACGTATGTCATTCATAAACTGACATATAAGGTCCATATGCCTAAAACGTCTCGGGGATGAGTCCTTACCTGGGTTACGGAAAGCGTAAACCAATGGCTCGTGGTCGGTAAATACCACGAGATGGCGACCTTCGATATCGTCTTGGAAATATTTGATAGCAGCGTAAATAGCAAACAGTTCCCGGTCGAAGGTCGACCATTTACGTTGGGAAGCGGTCAGTTTGTGGGAGAAAAATCTGAGCGGCTGTACAACAGAACCCACGGATTGCTGAAGTACTGCCCCCACTGCTGTATCACTTGCGTCTGTAGTAAGCGAGATGGGAGCATCAGGAATGGGGTGAGCAAGCGTAACAGCTGTCTGTAAGGCTGACTTTAGATTATCAAATGCGCGACGCATATCTGGAGTCCACGTGACCGCCCGAGACCCTGATGTGTTTTTTCCTGCGAGGGCATCCGTCAGTGGGGCTTGTATGTCGGCAGCGCGGGGAATATGTTTACGGTAGTAATTTACCGTTCCAAGGAAGCGGCGGAGGCCCTGAAAATCTTTGGGCAAAGGCACCGTACTAATGGCCTCCACCCGTTCCGTTAGGGGGCGGATGCCGTCGCCAGAAACTCTGTGGCCCAGAAAAGTGACACTGGTGCGGCGGAGTTGTGACTTAGTATTGTTCACTGCGGTACCGTTTGCTTTTAATAGTTGGAACACTGTATTTAAATGTTGTTCATGTTCCTCGAGGGAGGAAGAAAAAATTAACAAGTCGTCCAGGTACGCATATGCAAAGTTCAGTTTTCCAACCAGCGAGTCGATGAACCGTTGCCACGTCTGTGCAGCATTTTTAAGGCCAAATGGCATAAACAAATACTCGAACAACCCGAACGGGGTGATGATAGCGGTCTTTTCAACGTCCTCAGGTGCCATTGGCAGTTGGTGGTACGCCTTATGACAATCGACTACACTGAAAATTTGTGCCCCATGCAGCTGGGAAGCAAAGTCTTGAATATTTGGGACGGGATAATTATCTAAAATTGTTCTGGCGTTAAGCGCCCGGTAGTCACCGCAGAGGCGGAAAGTGTCATCTTTCTTGGGCACCAAATGAATGGGTGACGACCAACAACTAGAAGAAGGGCGGATAGTCTTATTATCTAAAAGTTCCTGAACAATAGCTTTAGCGTGTTTAAGTTTTTCCGGATTTAAACGCCTAGCCTTTGCACGTACCGGTGGGCCTTCTGTGGTATTTATTCTGTGGACAGTACCGTTATTGATCGCGAACACCGATGGGGATGCTGGACCAGCACCCGTTGCACTGTGACTAACCTGTAATGCACACGTGTGTGTGTCCAAGGCCGGCAGTTCAGCAGCAGTGGCGGTGATCCACTGGTAGTCCTTGTCGAAGAGCTCGGTGGGGTACCTGGTAGCGTCGCGGGTACAGCTTCCGTCCGGCAGTAGAAATGTCACGCGGCGTCGGCTGCAGGTGCGAGGAAGTGGTGCGAGGGTTGGGGGCGTGGCCGTGTGCGACAGCTGGGCGGTCTGCTTACGCGCGTCGGTGAGCTTGGCTTGCACGGCGGCGATGCATAAGCGGAGGGCCCCATTGCTGTCCCGAAGTTCGTCGTTGTGTGATCTAAGAGAAAGCACTGCAACAGCAGTTTCCGCTAGCTCACACAGCAGAATGGCGCTTTCGGATGAGAGGGGTAAGATATCTGAACCGGTGGTACGGTCTCCCGAGTTAAAGGTTAGTGTACCTCGTTGTAGGTTGGGTGACAGTGCGTGGGCTAAGAGAAAATCTACCCCAAGCACGGGTTCATCCACGTCCACGATAACGAAAGTCCACTGTAAGGGCGTATTAATGTCCTGCAGTTTAAGGCTTAAATTCGTTATTCCATGAGAGCGGATCAGGGAATTATTGGCGGCTCGAAGCGGGGGGCAAGGCTGAAGCTCGAATTTAATACCTGCGGACAAAGGTATCACACTAACCTCGGCCCCCGTGTCGACTAGAAATGAAAGGCAAGACACTGCATCTTTCACGTACAAGCGTCCTGGCGCATGAGGAGAAGAAGTATTTAGTGATAGGCGTCTGTGCGGTGCAACGCGGCCCATAGCGCCTGAATTGGGTCGCGTTATTAGTTTGGGAACGCGCATGGAGAACGACATTTCTTAGCCGCGTCGCCAAAGCGGGAGTGGAAATAACACCAAGCGGGGCGGCGCGTGGCGTCGCCCGTCGCGCTGGTTGAGGTCGAAGCGGCAGTGGAGGGGGACTTGTTTGTAGTTCCCTTCGATGGCGACGCTGCAGTAGTGCTGGTAGGAGAGGAGTTACTGCGGCGGTTGCCAGGCGGCGTTGGCTCCGCGCGCATGCGTGGAGCGAGTCGTGCGCACTCTGTACTGCAGGATGGGAACTGCCGCCCAGGTGTGCCAACCCCTGAGGCCTGAGGGCACCCTGGGGGGGTATGCGGGGGAGGCAGAATGTTGTAAACCTGGTCTGCGATCTTCAGTTTGGCATCTAGTGGGGCCGAAGTTACATGTAGAAGGTGAAGTTGAACTTGCGGGGGAAGTTTCAGCAACCAGATGGTCCAAAGTGTAATGTCCGGCATGTGATGTGTGTCAATCATAGCGCGGAGATGACGCCAGAGTTGCGACGGGGACCTGGATCCCAGTGATTCCTGACTGATGAGGCGGATAGCTTCCTCTGTCGATGTGGATAGTCGCTCGAGGATGGTGCGTCGGGCGAACGCATATTTGTCCGTAGCGGGGGGCGAAGCCACAATGTCGCAGATCAGATCCAGTTCGTCATGGAGGTGACACAGTAAGCATAGGAACTTCGAATTGTCGTCGGCGACGCCATGTAGCTGCAGGACGTGGTCGACCAAGGCAAACCATGTGCGTGGGTGATCCTTGCGAAGGGGTGGTAGCTTCGGCCAACGGGTGGGAAAGTGTTGACATAAATGTTTATCAGAAACTGTCTCTCCCTGTCCATAGTTCTGCAACGTAATTGTCTCGGGTGCAGTAGCGGTGCACCAGCTTCCGCCACTGTCAGTGGCACGCGGCACGGTAGGCGCGGCTGGCTCGACCTTGGTCGAGAAATCAACGAATCGAGCGGTCAACGGAGTAACGCCGACGGGCGTAGAATGGACCGGCGCGGTAGAATGGACCGTAGTCGACCGATGTGCGGCGAACGACGGAATACAGTTTCCGGGCCCCTCCCCTACAGGTGCATTAAAATAGTTAAAATCACCTAATGTTTGTGGAACACACGCGGCAGGAACGGCGTGTGCCGTCGGAAACACTCGTAAAGCGGACGCTGGTGGTGTAGGGGGGGTTGGTGCAAAATCCGGAGTTCCGGCAGAAATATGAACTCTCCTGTCTTGAGCGTCCGGCTCGATTTGTACAGTCACTGATTCGGGTGGAAAATTCACACTTGCACTTGGGAAACCTGTAAACATAGTCACTGGGGTTTGAGCACATTGCGTCGGCTGTTGAGCACTCGGAACACGTGGCTGTGGAATTGTATAAACACTGTCCTGTTGAGTACAGCTAGTCGATGTGTTCGGAACCTGCGTAGAACTATTGCGGACGCCCGGTGGATAATTGTAAAACCATGCCGAAGCGTCCGTTGGAACACTTAGTTGGCACGTGTTCGGTGTAGCAGGCGGCAAGCGAGCCATTGTGTACTGCTCGATGGTATAAGATTTCGTTGTAGCACTCGCAAACAAAATTCGGGGTCACCAGTATGGGTTTAGCGTGGTAGGGTTGCCGATTCCAATGATGCACGCTACACCACATGTAATAAACACTATCTTTATTTCTCGTAAGCACACATATACAGTTGTTTACATTCTGAATTCTCGGTACACGTCCGTACACTTTCACGTGCGACCACAGACTGGGGCAAAGAGCTTGCCAAAAACAAAGATATTACCCGCGACTTGGTCGATAGTCGCCACAATTCCAAAGGTGAACAATTATTTAATACAGGGTAGCAAAGCAAAACAAGAAATACTGAGATCCATTTCCAAATTTTCCTTTACAAAAGAAGACTCAGGAATAATGTCCCAATTTAATTCTCTTACCACTGAAAAGATGAATGAAACAGATTTTAGTGCCAGTGGTACTGACGAACAACTGAAGTCGTTAAAACTGAAAAAGGCTCCAGGACCTGGTGGAGTTCCTATCAAATTCTATACATGAATTTACAGCTGAGTTAACCCTCTTTTAACCATAATATACTAAAGATCCCTCAAACAAAAAACTATGCCCAGTGGTTAGAAGGAAGCACATGTCACACCCATTGATTGGACAGAAAGCAAAAGTGGTCCACAAAACTACCATCCAATATCTCTGAATCCATTTACTGTTGAGTCTTAGAACATACTCTGAGCTCAAACACTTCTGGAAAATATTAAACTTAGTACCATCCAGATATTTCTTAGGAAAAAGTACTAGTGTATTAGGCATCGATCAAAATTTGTGAAGGGGTCAAGGTTTTCTTGATAGGGACTGTGAAGAATATAGTCCTGGATGCAGTCATTGACATTGGAAATATCTTCAGGCATGTTCCAGGGAATTGCGTTCGGACCTTTGTTGTTTATTTCAAGTAATAATGACCCAGCAGACAGTAATAATAATCTTACAACTTTTGCTGGTGATGAACTTCTCTATAATGAAATATTGTCTGAAAAATGGTGCAGTGGTATTCAATTAAATCTTGATAGGATTTCAAAGCCATATACAGACTGGTAACTTGCTTGAAATGTACAGAAATGTAGGCACTTCACAAAATGAAAAACGGCAGTGTCCTATGATAACAAAATCAACGAGTCACAATTGGAACTGGGCATATAGATACCCGGGTGTAAAAATTTGTAGGGATATGTAACAGAATGATCACATAGGTTCAGTCATAGGTAAAGCAAGTGTTAAGTGTTTGGTTCACTGCTAGAACACTGTGGGAGTGTGGTCAATCTACAAATGAGATTGCTCACCAAACACCATAGAACTTGGCTGAAGAGTCTGGGTCCTGCATCAGATAGAACTAACGGGGGATATTGAACATACATAGGTTTTTTTTTTTTTTAAACATCATCGAAATACTGAAAAAACTGAACTGGCAGCACTGAATCTATGAATATACTATAACTCCACATGTATCACTACTTTAGGCAAAGTTAGACTAGTAAGAGCATGCACAGAGATGTTTAGGTGATCATTCTTCCTGTGCGCCATATGAATGGCAGAAGAAGAAATCATAATAAATGGTACAATGGGAATTACACTCTGCCTGGCACTTCACTGTGGGTTGAAGATTACACATGTAGAAGGAAAATTATAAATATCTTTCAGTGGTCATAGGCTCATTTTCTATTTGTTTTCATGTCACATACACTTTCTGTAAGCTGATATAAACAAAGATGTTTTATTAGGATTTAACAAATGTAAAGAATATGTTAAATGATGTTGCAAACAGTGGCAACTTTACATGACATTTTTAATTATTATTATACTGAGTTGATTATGTGTATAGGGAGACAGACAGACAGACAGACAGACAGATGAGAGACAGGTAGACACAAGGACAGATAGATACATGGATAGATAGACAGATAGAGAGAGAGAGAGAGAGAGAGAGAGAGAGAGAGAGAGAGAGAGAGAGATAAGAAGTGGGAGGACAGATTAACAACAACAAAGCTGTCTCTTGTTTTGCACATTATTTCAAAAGGTTTCTCATTGTGATGGGGCTACAGCATGATTTTGATATGAAATATTTACACCAAAGTGCCAAAGAAACAGGTATAGGCATGCATTTTCAAATACAGCGATATGTAAACAAGCAGAATACAGTACTGCAGTTGGCAATGCCTATATAAGACAACAAGTGTCTGGCACAGTTGTTAGATCAGTTACTGCTGCTACAATGGCAGGTTATCACGATTTAAGTGAGTTTGAACATGGTGTTATAGTCAGCCCATGAGCAACAGGACACAGCATCTCTGAGGAAGTGATGAAGTGGGTATTTCATGAGTGTATCATGAGTATCAGGAATCTGGTAAAACATCAAATCTTTGACACTGCTGCAGCTGGAAGAAGATCCTGCAAGAATGGAACCAACAAAATTGAAGAACTCCCACCCTTCAACAAATTGCTGCCTTCAACAAGTGTCAAGGTGTGAACCATTCAATGAAACATCATTGATATGGGTTTTTGGAGCCAAAGGCCCACTCATGTACTCTTGATGACTGCACAACACAAAGTTTACACCTCGCTTGGGCCTGTCAACAACGACATTGGACTGTTGATGACTGGAAACATGTTGCCTGGTCAAACTGTATTGAGCCAATGGATGTGTATGGGTATGGAGATAGCCTTATGAATCCATGGACCCTGCATGTCAGCAGGGGACTGTTCAAGCTGGTGGAGGCTCTGTAATGGTGTGGGACATTGCATTTGGAGTGCTATCAGACGACTCCTGATATGTCTAGATACAACTCTGACAGGTGCTACATACATAAGCATCCTATCTAATCATCTGCATCCATTCATGCCCATTGTCCATTCTGAGGGACTTTGGTAATTCAGCAGGACAATGTGACACCCTACACATCCAGAATTGCTACAGAGCGACTCCAGTAACACTCTTCTGAGTTTAAACACTTCTGCTTGCCACCAAACTCCCTAGAAATGAACATTATTGAGCATGTCTTGCAACATGATGTTCAGAAGAGATCTTCACTGTGACAGCTCTGCAGGATTCATGGTGTCAGTTCCCTCCAGCACTACTTGGACATTAGTCAAGTCCATACCACATCGTGTTACGACACTTCTGAGTGCTAATGGGAGCCCTACATGATATTTGGCAGATGTACCAATTTCTTTGGCTCTTCAGTATATATATGGTCAGACAGCAAAGAAGGCCCATGCAAAATACATTCGGAACAGATAAATACATGGAGGTGAATTATTTTCCATTAAATTACAGAAGAAATGTGGCACATCTTCTAACATACACAAGTAATTTTTAACAGTTATAGCTGCCAGATTATGACACTGACTGCTTTTTAATGTAAATATATACTTCTTTCTGTGTCACTGGTAAGTCTTTGAAAGGATAACAACAACATAATGTGTGGTGAGTGATCAAATGGTAATAAGATAACAGAGCTACAAACTAATGTCTTGTGGTAGGAGAAGAGGTCTCACATACACGTCAAATGAAAGCAAACATGTAACTCAGTTAGGTTCATGCATTTATTATTATGATTGTCATACCAAGTACTCAAAATGTTAACACTGATCATTGATACATGGTATATAGTAAGTCTTCATCTATATACCGCACAGTGAATTTAATCTGGATTTATTGCAGCACAGGTCCATGTTATACAGCACTTCATATTTATATTTCTAGTAAATGATGCTTCATCCATAAACAAAATTGTAAATAGAAATGCTGTTTAAATTCATTGTTTTTGGAGACACCATTTGAAGAACTGTACCCAATTTTGAAATTCATTGCCACGAAGCTGTTGATTGAAAAAATGTGAAAAGAATGAAATGTGTTGGAATGTAGTATTTGAAAAAAAAGCTGCTTTGGCTGATACTGCCCACATTCAAGCTACCTTGCCATGAAATGTGGATTGTGCCTTACTGGTGATAAGATGTTGAGTCATATTTTTCTTATCAGTATCTCTCGTTTTTTGTTGGAGTACTATATTCATACTTCCAGTTTCTCGAAATTATTTTGCAAAGAGAGTGTGTGATGACTTGGCACAATTAGGATACCTTTCTGTAGTTTTAACCATAGAGTCTTTATTTTTTTACTCCAAAGCAAATGCAGAAATATCACTGCACACAGAAAATATGGCCTACGTAGAACACTATGCAACAAGGTATAATTAAAGGAAATAAACAAATATCTTTCAGCATATAACCACATCATGGCTCTACAGTTCGGTGACATTTGCATGAAGAAAAACCATAGCCACTTTTCCAACAGCTGTATAAATTGTGAAGGTCTGAACAGTTTAATGAGAAAGTTGTCTGATCACTAGAACAGCAGAGCACAAATTCATAGGCTTAAAAGTGCACAAGTAGACATATGAACTGTGCCTGAGTCCCATGTTTGCTAAAATTTCTTACAACAGGCTAGATGTTTGTGGACACTCTTCTCCTGATGGTGGCACAGTGGGTTCAGTGCTTTTATCTTGTTATTACAATCATATATTTCCTACTTTCATTTGCCATTTACACAGTTAACAGCATGACAAGGAAATTTTCAAGACTGCAGTGGAACTTTCATAATATACTAAGCTTCTCAGTATGTAGCTCCAGTGAATTTCAAGATATTTTACTGAGACTGGATATTAATATTAGTTACGCAAATGAACAAGTGCTGTGACACATACCTCACCCCACTGATAGAACATTTTTCCAGCTGTTCTTTGTTGAGTATGAGTACGTTTCAAGCCAGTTGGTACACCCCGTGCTGGTATTGGTCCTGATGGTCGAAACATTGGAAAATTCAGTTTCATCCAAGCTGGCCACTGTCCTTTGTTACAGCTGTGCACAAAATGTGCACACTCCAACAACAGTGCAGCTCTAGCAACAACTGGTGCATGAGGCTAAAATCAAATTATTTTACTCAACAAAAGAAAAGAATAAAATTGATGTCATACTCTATGTTTACATTTAAAGCAATTAATCTTTATTTTAACCTATGTTCTATAATTAATTGCATCATTATTTGCAATAGATCTCTTAAAAGAAGTAAATCACTTTAATATTATTCTGGAGATATGATTGGCAGCATGAGCAAGAAATTAAAACTTTGAATTAATAATTAATAAAGAGTACTTTCAGATCCCCATAGTGACCATTCTTGGTAAAATGGAGACTCTGAAATGAACTGGTGCATGAGGCTAAAATCAAATTATTTTACTCAACAAAAGAAAAGAATAAAATTGATGTCATACTCTATGTTTACATTTAAAGCAATTAATCTTTATTTTAACCTATGTTCTATAATTAATTGCATCATTATTTGCAATAGATCTCTTAAAAGAAGTAAATCACTTTAATATTATTCTGGAGATATGATTGGCAGCATGAGCAAGAAATTAAAACTTTGAATTAATAATTAATAAAGAGTACTTTCAGATCCCCATAGTGACCATTCTTGGTAAAATGGGGACTCTGAAATGAACGGATAAAATAATAATAAAATCCATCTACTGTGTTTTCTAATACAGTGGTGTATTTATTTACCAAAGTGTAGTTTCATCAACATGGTATCGAAGGATCTTCATCATAATGTGAGCACAACAGACAGGCCTAGCTGTTAAATTCAGCTGCTTGTGTTGCATTTGACACTACGACAAAATATCGTCCTCATTTTATTTAAGCTCGTATACAATTTTACATGATGAAACTACAAGTTTCAAAGTTTGTCATGAACTGCAGTGCCCTATGAATCATGTAATATCATCTTTGCAAACTTTTTATGCACATTTATTAAATTTGAATTGACATTAATCCAAACATATGGCTTTTGTCAACTGCCTACAAGTCTATTGCTACACAGTCTCCTCAAGCCAAGTTAGTATAATTCTTAAGTAATAGTGACAATATGGCTAAATGTAGATACTGTGACTTCATGATTTTTTTTAGAATAGATATGGTAATAAAAATTCCTGGTGCAATGTAAATAATTTAGGAGTAAATGTTACAACTCATGAACTGTAGAGTTGTTGAGTTATTGAAAGACACATCAACAAGACTGAAAATTTTGCTATCTTACTTTGATTTCAGTGTCATCATAAGATCCTTGTGGGATGAAGTAATATAGTGCTTGATTTGCCTTTAAATGAACGTTTGTAATTTTGCCAGTAAACCTCCCTATGACACGCAACACAGCTCCATGACACATATGAGCTTACTAAATGGACTCAAGATTAAACATACTGTTATCATTTGGAACTTCTCTATCTCATCTATTAATCTATCTGGTAAGGCATCCAGACTGATTGTCAATACTGAAGAATTAGTCAAATGAGGGTCTTGCGTATCTCCTTTCTGAAGAAGGCTTTGACTGACAGCTCAATGGGCCTGTTTGCAACTCAATGTGTCATCTTTATGGTGAGTAGCGATCAGTCCTTTTCTAGCATTGTCAATATTCAAACTTGGACTTGCCATTGTTTGCTCTTTCCTTGAAATAGAAAATTGGCTTGGGATTTGCTAACAGTAAAGCTATGATTGCAGAACCAAACAAATGTGTAATATGCAGTTGGAATTTCACTACTGAGTCTCTGATGAATACAGCATGAAGCAGATAACTCACATTAAGTATTTGATCACAGCTAAAAGAGAAAACGCTGCATTCTGGAAGAGTGTTACTGGTCACTGAATACAGTAGTAACCATCACTCCTCCATTCATTGCCACTAGCAGTGGTGAATGGTAATGACTACATGAATGGTATGTTGTCCTGTATGGTGAGAAGACCGTACCTCACTGTTTAACCCTTTTCATCATGTGTAATTGGTAAAATTGTTGTCTCTCTCACCTCTAAGGAATACTGTAGATTGTGGAAATGCTGTCGATACAAAGTAAGCATTACAATAAAAAAAATGGACGGTGTTATGCTTTTAGTGTTACAAATACTGCTGGAACACAGCTATCTTTTTTTACCTGGGACATGACAGGCATGTATTTTAGTATTTCCTATCTTTATGTCTGGGAGATGAAAATGCTTGCACAGGATAGAGTAGCATGGAGAGCTGCATCAAACCAGTCTCAGGACTGACCACAACAACAACAACAATCTTTATGTCATAATGATTACTATATTTCAATAAATTCATGTAAATATGTTTATTTATTTGAGTTTATAGAATAATGAGACCATGGTATCATCTTTTTCACTTGATCTGGATCTTCATAGTGCCAGTCACCACAGTCTATTAGCCATAGAGTAAGCAAATGTTATGAGATGACAGCCACATTCAAGGTCCTCTTTGATATTCATTATAATAGTAAAAAATAACTGCAATGATAACCACTGTAATCAAAGCTTATATTGTATGCACAGAAAAAGTTTATTATTTGCCTAGGAGCCTCAAGATAGAAGTTCACATCACTACTCCATTAACACTAAGTAGTGGAGATGTTATAATCAGAGAACAGAGAAATAAACTAATATTGAGGGAAATATTGTAACACTCCCTTAGGGCATGTCCAAAGTTACTTTTATGTCTGGAGACTTCTCTCCAGTCAAACTGACATGTTGTGTACTGTTTGCTAGAAACTCCTCAGCCCAATCACACCATTGGTCTGATATTCCATACAATTGTATTTTGTTCATAACACAGCAGTGCAGAACTGTATTGAATGACTTTGTTTAACAATAAACATTAATTTCCTACAATTACAACACTATTTCTAACAATCTACCATTTTTCTACCTCTACTAATTCCAGAAGAAAAACGAATAGGACCTTTTTGTAGAATTTAATGTAGTCTAATTTTGTACTAGGAAACTGATATTTTTGAGTTATTCAAGAAAAACTAAAAAAAAGTAACCTTTAAACACACTTCCCTTCACCGTGATGATCACACTTCACCAGTTAGCATATCTAGTATAGTGCTCATGGCACTGCTTCGTATCACTGTACGAAAATTTGTGACTACACAGATATTTTCCCCTAATTTTCCTTCGTGGACTGGACTAGTAGAGGAAGTGGTTTGTGTCTTTTATGTAGGAGGGTAGGCTGTGGATAACAGGTTGAAGGTACTGGTTCACAACGGCAGAGGTACTCTCTGTGGGGGCGCTATGTCCATCACAGTACTTGAGGACAATATTATAGAAATGGAAGAGAATGTAGATGAAGATGAAATGGGAGATATGATACTGTGTGAAGAGTTTGATAGAGCACTGAAAGACCTAAGTCGATACAAGGCCCCGGGAGTAGACAACATTCCATTAGAACTACTGGCAGCCTGGGGAGAGCCAGTCCTGACAAAACTCTACCATCTGGTGAGCAAAACGTGTGAGACAGGCGAAATACCCTCAGACTTCAAGAAGAATATAATAATTCTAATCCCAAAGAAAGCAGGCGTTGACAGATGTGAAAATTACTGAACTATCAGTTTAATAAGTCACAGCTGCAAAATACTAACGCGAATTCTTTACAGACGAATTGAAAAACTGGTAGAAGCCGACCTCAGGGAAGATCAGTTTGGATTCCGTAGAAATATGGGAACACATGAGGCAATACTGACCCTACGACTTATTTTAGAAGCTAGATTAAGAAAAGGCAAACCTACGTTTCTAGCATTTGTAGACTTAGAGAAAGCTTTTGACAATGTTGACTGGAATACTCTCTTTCAAATTCTGAAAAGAGCAGGGGGGGGGGGGGGGGGGGGTAAGATACAGGGAGCGAAAGGCTATTTACAATTTGTACAGAAACCAGGTGGCAGTAATAAGGGTCGAGGGGCATGAAAAGGAAGCAGTGGTTGGGAAGGGAGTGAGACAGGGTTGTAGCCTCTCCCTGATATTGTTCAATCTGTATAATGAGCAAGCAGTAAAGGAAACAAAAGAAAAATTCGGAGTAGGTATTAAAATCCATGGAGAAGAAATAAAAACTATGAGGTTCGCCGATGACATTGTAATTCTGTCAGAGACAGCAAAGGACTTGGAAGAGCAGTTTCAACGGAATGGACAGTGTCTTGAAAGGACGATATAAGATGAACATCAACAAAAGCAAAACGAGGATAATGGAATGTAGTCAAATTAAGTCGGGTGATGCTGAGGGAATTAGATTAGGAAATGAGACACTTAAAGTAGTAAAGGAGTTTTGCTATTTGGGGAGCAAAATAACTGATGAAGGTCGAAGTAGAGAGGATATAAAATGTAGACTGGCAATGGAAAGGAAAGCGTTTATGAAGAAGAGAAATTTGTTAACATCAAGTATAGATTTAAGTGTCAGGAAGTCATTTCTGAAAGTATTTGTATGGAATGTAGCCATGCATGGAAGTGAAACATGGACGATAAATAGTTTGGACAAGAAGAGAATAGAAGCTTTCGAAGTGTGGTGCTACAGAAGAATGCTGAAGATTAGATGGGTAGATCACATAACTAACGAGGAGGTACTGAATAGGATTGGGGAGAAGAGGAGTTTGTGGCACAACTTGACTAGAAGAAGGGATCGGTTGGTAGGACATGTCCTGAGGCATCAAGGGATCACCAATTTAGTATTGGAGGGCAGCGTGGAGGGTAAAAATCGTAGAGGGAGACTAAGAGATGAATACACTAAGAAGATTCAGAAGGATGTAGGTTGCAGTACGTACTGGGAGATGAAGAAGCTTGCACAGGATAGAGTAGCATGGAGAGCTGCATCAAACCAGACCACAACAACAAGAACTCTCTTTCTTTCTCTTTCCATCTTCCTCTCATTCCCCCCTCCTCATCCCATTTGCTGTTCACCACAGTTGGGTCTCAATGCTTAAAGACAACAGTGACCTTGGGTGTGTTAGCTGGGCTTGCATGACTTAAGAGTGTGAGTGAGTGTGTGTGTTTGTGTGTGTGTGTGTGTGTGTGTGTGTGTGTGTGTGTTTGTGTGTGTGTATGTGTGTGTGTGTGTGTAAGAGAGAGAGAGAGAGTGGAGGGGGGAGGGAGGGGGCGACAGCGAGTGTTTATCCAATAATTTAGATTTACATTTACTGCCACATGCTTGGTTGGTTGATGCCTGAAACTCGCAAAATTAAACAAAACATCTATTTACAAAAAAATGCTTTCTCTTCCAATAAATCTGTAAAAGTTTTCTAAGCAGCTGCTGGAATCTGGGAAAATCCAAAATGAGTCTGTAGAATCTCGTACACTGATTGATATGAAGCACTTACGATCATCCTATGGAGTCTCTTGCTTAACCCCAAACGCCAAGAAATCATATACTACAGTTGAATATTATGTGTTACTAGTGGCAGTAAGAATGACTGAAATTATTCTGGGGTCATGTGTGTGGGGGGAAGAGGGGGTGAGGGTTATCAGAAATATTTTGGAAATTAGAAATGACCAGTGTTTGCAGCTTATTCTGAGAATCAAGGAAAGTTTGAAATCTGCAATTCACATAGGTAAATTGTCTGATGCTGGAACACCCCAGTATTTTTCAGATGAGAGTTGTCAGTTATTAGTGGAGCATATTGCAGACAAAATAAAATAAAATTTCATGTAGTTCACTACCCTGGTGCAACTCATTCTATTGGACGCTACTTGGGCGACTTGGGAGTCTCTAACCAACCCCGTTTATCCCAGTGGGGAAAGGGGACTTACAGTTTAACATGGAATCCAAACCAGGTGTCATTTCTGGTGACTCCTCACATTGTGGAGAGGAGAAGGCTAGGTTAAAAATGCAGGATTCAATTCCACAACTTCTTGGTTCCATGTCTAGATATTTACCAATAGACGAAACAGGCCTGACATGTTACATCTAATTTATCAACAAGTGAATGAGTATTTTGATGAAATGGAATAAATGTGCAGCAGCATGTGCTGAAAGCGCACATTCTTTGATGTTGTCAGGAATAACATTAGAGAATGTATTGTCATGGCAACAATTTGCAAACACGATACTGGAAATAAGGCAAACATTGACATTCCAAGGCACACACTAGCAATAACAGGAAACTCTCATAAAGTTAATGCCCTCAAAATTTTTAACAAAATTCCTCTTCCCGCTCGATCCTTGCCTTTTAAAAAGTTCAAAATAAAATTTTATGACTGGCTAACAAAAAACCCATGTTATCATACAAAAGAGTTCTATGATATTGACAATATTGATATTAATAATTGATATTATAGCTGTATATAAGATATTTAATTTTTACGTGTAATGTGATCAATATTTTATCTTACTGTCACTGTAAAAGCCTATTCTACTGTACGTGGTCAATGGCAATAAAGAATCTGAAGCTGAATCTGAACGGAAATGACAGGAAGAATAGCTGGATTTCATGTTAAAGTGAAAAATGCAGGCAATATAGTAATATTTTTACTGGTTGCTTATCAACACCAGAGTTACTAATCCACAAGAAATTGCAAATATCTTCAACAATTACTATGAAAATATTGTCAAAAATCTGTTACAAAGCTTCAACAAACCCACACCCAACAGACAAAACAAAATAACAACTCCTGCAGAATCTATATTCTTCTGGGAAACTACTCCTGAGGAAATTGTACTAAGTGCAAAGTACCTCAAGAATAAATTATCATTGGAATCGATGACATCTCAGATTTTATCATCAAAAACTCCATAAACAAAAGAGCTCTCCCACTCTCAAATGTGTACAACTCATCGTTGATGGCAGGTACATTTCCAAAATGCATGAAAGTGGCTAAAGTCATCCCAGTCTTTAAGAAAGGTGAAAAACTCAATGCAGAAAATTACAGACCCTTATCGCTGTTACCTGTGTTTGGTAAACTTTCGGAGAGACTAGTTCACCAAATACTAATAAATTTTCGTGATAAGAACCAGATACTATCTGATGCCCAGCACACTTTCAGAAAAAACAAATCCATGACAACTGCCATAAATGAGTATTTACACTGCACCCTAGATGCTCAAGACAAAAAACAAAAAGCAGTTGGGCTCTTCCTAGATCTGTCCAAGGCATTTGATGTCATAGACCACAAGATTCTTCTCAACAAACTGGAGTCATATGGCATCAGAGGCATCCCACTAAACTGGTTCAGCTCACACCTGACAAATAGGAAACAAAAAGTGTCAATAAAACATAACAACCAAGGACATATCGAAACATACTACTCTGACTATTGCAATATTACACAAGGTGTGCCCCAAGGCTCAATACTTGGACCAGTGCTCTTCCTTGTGTACATAAATGACCTACCGTCAAACATCAATGCCAGCACCAGTACACTCTTCACAGATGATACCAGTATCCTCATAACAAGAAAAAATGAACATGAACTCCAAGAGGCCATAAATGAAAATACAGACATACTTGGTGATTGGTTTGAGAGTAACAAGCTCATAGTTAACCCAAAGGAAACCACTTAGCTAATTTTCCGCCTAAGATCAAATAAAATTATGCCTGAAATGAAATTACATGGATCCCAAATATCCCCAAAAACAGAAACAAGATTTCTAGGCCTATGGATTCAGGATAATCTAAAATGGCAAACACACATTAATAAAACTAATAGTAAGCTAAACCAAGTGTGCTATGCCCTACGAATCCTTGCATACTACACAAGGCTGGAAACTGTTCACACAGCCTACTATGCACAATTCCACAGTGTAATGCAGTATGGTATTATATTCTGGGAAGACTCTACACATAGCCCAAACATCCTCCTCACCTAAAATCGAGCTATAAGGATAATGAACAAGGCAAAGCCGACTGATAGCTGCAGACCTCTCTTCCAAAAGTTGCTCATCCTACCCCTTGGCAGCCTGTATATACTAGAACTACGCGAATTTGTAAAAAGTAATATTACAAAATTTAATAAAAATGTATATGTCCATTACTATGGTACTAGACAGAAAATGGAACTCCATGTTAAAGAAATGTGCACCTCTGCCTTTAAAAACTCTCCCTTCAACAAAGGCATTAAAATATACAATAGCCTGCCATCAGAAATAATAAAGAGTAAGTCCCTGATTGTATTTAATAAAAAATTAAAATCATTCCTACTTGATCATTGTTTCTACAGAGCAAGTGAATTTCTGCTCCACGTGGTTGGAAAGAAACATGAAACAAATTGCAGCAAAGAATTCTGTAAAGAGTAAAACATTAATGCAAGGATGTGCAAAAATCTTGCATCTATATCATCTGCTACTAAGCAAATTAAGTGCAGAAAGAATATCCAACCAGGTACTGTTGTGTATATGTGTTAGAGGAATATCTCACTTGAAATGTTTTCACAAATAAATGAATTTATTGCTGATGGTAAATTTGATTTTGATTCGGCTAAGCATGTCATAACTGAAGATTTAGTACATTTGAAAAATGAGTTAGAGATGTATTTTCTATTAAAATGGGCTCAGAAACCTTTTGGCATAGGTATATAACACAGGAAACACCTATCACTAAAATCTCAGGAAGTAGTTGCAGATTTATTCAGTGACTCAAACCACAAACTTGAATTTTTAAGAGCTAACTTGAACGGTGTTTGGTTTTGTGATAATGCATGATTTCTGGTGCTCTTAGATTTTAGCAATGACAGTTCTTCTGCCTTTTACTGATACTGATTGGAGTGAATTAACGTTTTCAACAAAGGTGCCCATTAATTTAAAACACCACTCAAGTCTTCATAATATTGAGAGTGCCATGATATTAGGTTGTAGTTTTACAATAAACAGTAACACCCATCACATTAAAAGTAAATTTATCTCTCCAGTCTTCAGTAACATAAGCTTTCTTACATTCAAATCATATCTTTGGTTCGAACCAAAAATTTTCATGTGTTCACAATTATTGACTCTCATGATATTAATACACATTATATTAATGCAATATGAAGGAACAATATTAAATGCAACTCAAGGGAACATTATAGTAGTTCTCAAATATGTCATGTATGCCAACAAGCATACAAAGTGAACTTCTGTTACTTATTACAACAGAGACCTCACCTGACAATTCTGAATCAACATGATTGTTTGCTTCTTGGTAAAACTATTTATGTGATGTATATTAGACAGCAATTTTTATAGAAGCAAAAGATGGAGGGGGGATGGAGGAGAGTTGTAGATAGCAAATTTACAATAGTTACCAAATCAAGCGAGGCTGCCAGAAGGGGAGGATCAGGTACAGAGCCGGGTTGGTTTGTTTCTAGCAAGAATGCAAATCTCTGCATGCCTTCTAACACCGGTCGAAGTGGAACAAGTTTACGTTCCTTCAATACAACGAATTCTGAATCCCTTGAGTGGTATCCTGTTTCCAGAGAATTTCGTCGACTCATGTCTGTAAAACAAGATAATTCATTAGCAATGGATAAACTTTGAAAATATGAATCTGATAGAAGCAGAGAAGAACAACAATACACAATAACCCTGCAGTATTTGTATCAGCTGAGCAAAAAGAATGGCTAAAACATTTAAATTGCCTAGGTTAAGTCACCAATCATGGCGGTTTGTTTTTTAATTAATTACTGTATATAGTATTTCAACATTTTCATATTTGTATAATGACAGAATTGTTGCAGTACGTATAACAAAATAAAAATGGGTCACTTATTTCCACTTATCTGAAACATGTGGTCGATAGTAATGATTTCATAAATGATTGAATTTTAACAAAATGTTTTATAATTCTATTATGCACCAATTCTTAATAAGGCTTTCCTCCTACGAGGTACAGGCAAAAAATTTCAAACTTAGGATTTTTTTGTTCTTTAAGAGCAAAGAGCAGCATTTTAGGATTATTCAGAATGTCTCATTATTGCTTATCATGTCCATTCAACTTCCTATAAAAGGGAACCACAGCTTTTCTTAGACAGCTAAAAGCAGCCACAAAAACATTTCACACTCTGCTCCACAGGACAAAAAAACAAAGCTTGAAAATGATGACTCATTTTATTCTGTACTTAGGACTAAACAGGAGTACAACATGAAGATGATAGAGAATAAAACAGAAGGTTGAGATAGCAAAAGGGCAAAGAGATACAAATTTGTCTCCTTAAAAGGGACAAGAAATTACCATGTTCAAAAACAATTCTCCTTAATGATAAAATAAATCCAATGAATGTATAAGTAAACATATGGTACTTACAACTTCCAGCTGTCTCTTCCACACCCCCATCTTTCTTCTTGCCTTTTCCAAAACCAAATTTGTTCAGCTGATCTTCTACTCGTTTCTTTGCTTTTTGCAAGGTCTGGCCAACATGGCTGGAAAGTATATTAAGGCGCTAATAGAGACTACTTTCTTAATTTAAAGCAAAATACTGAGAACAAACAATAAATTAATTATATTAAAACATGTAAACATAAAATACAGCATAACAATGAAAAATGTAAAATTATTTCTTCAAATGAGAATTAATGCTGTTTTTCCGCAGATGAAATAAAATAAATGCCTTAGGGTACTTAAAGCTGCAAAGTTATTCATATATTCATCCATAGAATCTGAAATGGGATTAATTAAATACCATTTAAATGATAAAGACTATTTCTTTGTTCTTGGCCTACATTTAATATATGAAAAATAGCACAAAAGTGGGCTACTTTATAAAACAATGATGGTTCCTCTGTTACATTGAAAAGCTGCCAATTATCTCCTAGCATTTAGATTCCTATATGTGTACAGATTTCAGGAATGTAAAGAAAATCCTATATTAAGTGATTAAGTGTAATTCAGAAAAATATAAATAATGGTACATTTACTTCAACACCTGGAATAAAATATATGGGAATAAACATATATCTTCATCAAAAAGCAGTGAGTTGACACGTGACACTCAATTCTTGAATATTTATTATATAATTCAGTAATGCCTGGCTTAGGTCTTTGAAATGACTATAAGGAGTTCCTCCTTTTGAAAAATGTAGAGACCAAATTCTCTGGTTATATTTGAATCATTGGCTACATAAACTGGGAAAAAATTAGCAATCAATAAGAAAAACAATTATTTCACAATGAAGAAATCTCTACAATCAATATTTACATCAATATCTGTGCAAACCACTGTCAAGTGCGTGGCATAGGGTACTTCTCATGGCTCTAGATCCCTTGCTTCTTCCTCATCCACTCACAATGGATGTGGGAAAGACGACTGATCATGCACTGTAATTGTTATAATCTTATTTTCACACTCCTTAGAAGCAATAGAAAGGAGGGTGTAATATATTTCTAGATTTCTTGCTTAAAACTAGTTCTTCATAGAATAGTTTGCATCTATCTTCAAGTATTTGTTATCTCAGCTTCTTCAGCATCTCCACTGGTCGAACAAACCTGTGACCATTCATGCTACTTTTCTGGAAGAAAGGATATAATAGCTGAGACATGACTTGCCCACAGCTTGGAGAATCTGTTTCCAGAATGAATTTTTACTTTTAAGTTGGGTGTGCACTGATTTTAAACTTCCTGGCAGATTAAAACTGTGGAAGAAAATCTGTAATGTTGGGCCATGAGTTGGCCTTGGACAGCTCAGTAGATAAAGCACCTGGTGCAACAGGCAAAGGTCACAGGTTGCAGACCTGTTCCAGCATAGTTTTAATCTGCCAGGATGTTTCACATAAATCATTGTTGAGGGTCAGTTATGTTATGCACATCTCGTGAATACTTTGGGATCTACAGCTAATTTTATACTATTCACTGTCCATGTTAAGAAATGGAGGTATTGTCATAAAGTCATGTAAAGAGCCAAGAGTGAACTCAATGTTTCAGAATTAATTGTAATGTTCAAACACCCCATGTTTATACTAACATTATATTCTGCTCACCTTGCTGCACCTTTGTGTGGTCCCTGCTTAGGAGTCTGTTGCAGAGATGTCTGTCGAACAAAACCTCCTTCAATGGGAGAATCGCTGCCTTCTTGGCTGTCAGTAGATTCAGTTCTGCCATACTCCCGACGAAACCAGTTCACTGCACAAAAGAATAAATGTGTTTTATTCATTTGCAGTAATGTCTTATAAATTACGTTCAATCAAGTGAATGTTGTCTGTAAATATATTTATTTATTTTAAAACATTTCTTCAATTTGTCTAGATTTAATCTGACCATTGAATACCATTATCTTCTGCAGCATATTTGTAAAATTATGTATGCAGAAGTAATATACAACCATATCTTGAATGTTGTACATGCAATACTAAAAGGTAATCTTCCCGAAAGTCCTGTAATATCTTAACTTTTATCTCCACTCATTTGGCATAGAGACAAATGTAAGCTATTAACTAATAAACTTGACACCATCAACTGGGAAAATCATTTGTTTTACACAAATAAGAAAGCATAAATATTTTTTTGTTATCAAAAAAATAAAAAATGGGATATCATTCAACTGTACAAAACACTTGACTTATTCTACAGAGAAAAACATAATGAATGCCTATCTTACAAGTGCACATGCAGATATGACATTTTGGTTTCCTATTATCATAAACATGACCCTTGTGAAACATTACATAAATAAGCCTTTGATAATGTGAAATTTTTTTCCTCAAAACATAAACAGAAAAATCTGTTTGCAGAGTTACACATCATATCTATACTTTTAAACCGTTGGAAGAACAGGAGTACATTCTCCAAAACCAATGTACCATGTATTTAAGCGTGATTAAGCTCTCAAACATGTAATAAACTGGTTTCTGGAAATGTCACAACTGAGACAAAAGAATCATATTACATAATGTGTACCCAGCTAATGAAATAACGAGGGAGGAGTCACCTATTAGACAAACCTGCCACGTTAGCCAAGAGTGCTAATGCACTGCCTCCTGGACTCAAATAGGCACGCTGGCTTCAGATTGAATCTGCCCGGCAGATTAAAAATGTGGGCAGGTGTGCCAGCCAGCCCGGATGTGGTTTGTACGGAGTTTTCCATATACCAATCAGTGAATACCGCCCGGCTGGTCCCCATGACCCACCACAGTTACATGGCTCGTAGACATCATGACTCCCAGACATCTGAACATGTTCACTCTATTCCATGGATAACACTAGATGCAGACATCTGGGGTACACTAATTCTGCCACAGAAGGTATGGGGTGGCGGCAGGAAGGGCATCCGGCCACCCCTTAACATTAACACTGCCAAATCTGTACCTAACCACGAAGACCCTGCGCAACCGCAGTTATAGGTGCAATCAAAAGAAAGAAAGAAAGAAAGTCACCTATTAGACAAGTAGCAAATTTTCTAAAAACTACTAAGATGTTTCTCACTGAAGTGACTAATAATATGTCTATTATTAACAACAGGCAATTTCAATGCTGTTATTTGAGTTCAATATACTAATCTATAAGCAGTTGCCTCCACTCAATCTCTGTTACACATCCCTGAATGAAATCTCTCACATAGCAAAAACTTTCAGAAAAACATCCTCAGGAATTGACTGTGTTCCAGACTTCATCATAAAGGAATGTATTATAAACATTGCAACACCCCTTGCCAAGGTAATGGACTCATCTTGAGACTGGAACCTTTCCTGACTGTCTTAAAATTGAAAGACTGGTCCCTATTCATAAAAAAGGTGACAAAGCAAATTTGGAAAACTATAGACCGGTCTCATTATTATCAGTTTCTGCCAGACTCATTGAAAGTTTCATGTATAACAGATTAATGGAATTTCTGGATAAGAACAAAATCCTTGCTGATGCCCAACAAGGTTTTCAGAAAAATAAATCTATGACCTGTGCCATATATAATTGCTTACAAAATGCTCTAGAAGCACTGGATAGTAAACAAAATGCTGCTGGTATTTTCTTACATCTAAGCAAAGCTTTTGACATTTTGGACCACAGAATCCTGTTGAAAAAACTCATAAAGTCTGGCATTAAAGAACCCGCATTAAAATAGTTCTCCTCGTACCTGACAAAACGGTAACAAAAAGTAGTAATAACATATGAACTAAATGATCGCACTAGAACATACTTTTCAGATACAGGAATAATGACAACTGGAGTCCCTCGAAGATCCATTTTCAGGTCAATTCTTTTCTTTAATATATAAATGACCTAGATGTCAGTATAGAATCGCAACTAAATATTTTGTTTGTGGAAGACAAAAGTATCCTTCTTAATGGGGAAACACAAACACTACTACAAGAAAACATAAATAAAGCTACAGACCAGCTAAATGACTGGTTTGGGGGAAATAAACTAATGATAAACACCTCCAAAACAACTGTGTTTAATTTCTGTTTGAAAGGGAAAGCCTGTGACACTTCTATGACAATAAATGCCAGTGGAATTACACACTCACTGCAAACAAAATTTTTAAGCATATCACTTCAAAATGATTTTAAATGGCAGACACGTATAACAAAAACAAATACAACACTGAAGAAAGTATGCTACAGCCTACGCTTACTTGCACACAAAGCAAGCTTGCACATTGTTAGAATTGCATACTTTGCCCAGTTCCACAGTATGGAATGGGGAGGTGCAGCTGCTAGGTCAGTAATCTTTCTGAGCCAAAAAGGAGCTATAAGAGTAATGTGTCATGTGAAACAGACTGACTCATGTGGGCCCCTCTTTCAGAAGTCTTCCATTTTCCCTCTCCCCTATCTTTTTATTCTAGATAATCGTAAATATGTGAGGAAAAATATCAAAGAGATAAATAAAAACTGTAATGTACATGAACATAATACCTAGCAAAAAGACAAACTCCATGTGCAGTCAGTAAGGACAGCAGCCTTTAAAATCACCAGCACAAATAGCGCAATACAAATGTACAATAGTCTGCCACATAAAATTAAAGTTGTTTCTTAATTTTCTCTGTTTCACAAGTCCCTTAGGGCATTCTTATTAGATCACTGCTCCCATTCAGTGTCAGTACTTTTAAACCATGTGAAGTGCAACAGACATGAAGCAAGGATATGCAAAAACTACTACTGCTGTTACAGCAAGATAAAATATAATGAATTTGTTGTGCTATTAAAATAAATTTTGAATTTTTATCTAACCTGTGTGTGTGTGTGTGTGTGTGTGTGTGTGTGTGTGTGTGTGTGTGACATACAAATGACACCCCACAATCTGTAGAGATTTACTGGATGCCTAAATAAATGAATAAATAAATTTCAATAGGTTTTACATCAAAATGAATTACATTAGGTTTTCCAATGTTGTCTCACAAATTAAATGTACTGATTGTAATCATGCATTTTCAAAAGCAGTAGGAAGCTTGTCAGCTAACTATCTAGTTACATGCTCCGTAGTTAATGTTAACAATGAACATTGTGATGTGGCATGTGCCATAAACAAGAGAGAAGAGAAAGAGAGAAGAGAGAGAGAGAGAGAGAAAACTAAGTGAGTAATACTGAAAGCAGAAAAGGTAAAGGAGAGACCAAAAATTTAAAGTATTTGTCACAAATTACTGTTTGGACTCCACTAATTTTGGCTATCATTACTGTCTGGATATATAAATACACATTTTAATAGATTGAAGAAACAAGGGTACACACTTTTTACTAAATTTATGAACATGATAAATGTTACTTATTAGTGTCAATAGCAGCCTTTAAAACTGCCAGCACAAATAGCACAATACAAATGTACAATAGTCTGCCACATAAAATTAAAGTTATTTCTTAATTTTCTCTGTTTCACAAATCCCTTAGGGCATTCTTATTAGATCACTGCTTCCATTCAGTGTCAGCATTTTTAAACCATGTGAAGTGCAACAGACATGAAGCATGGATATGCAAAAACTACTACTGCTGCTACAGCAAGTCAAAATATAATGAATTTGTTGTACTATTAAAATAAATTTTGAAGTTTTATCTAACCTGTGTTTGTGTGTGTGTGTGTGTGTGTGTGTGTGTGTGTGTGTGTGCGTGTGTGTGTGTGTGTGTGTGTGTGTGTGTGTGACATACAAATGACATCCCACAATCTGTAGAGATTTACTGGATGCCTAAATAAATGAATAAATAAATTTCAATAGGTTTTAAATACAAATCTGTGTGAGTGGATTAGAATACGTATTATAACCCACAGAGGCATCATTCTTTCATCTAACCTGAACATCCATGTATGACAAATAATCACCTTTCTGTTTCCATGGTAACCTGAATATTTTTACGAATGGAGTTGAGATGTTGTAAAAACTCATTAATTTGTCCTCTTTATCAGGCCACAACAGGAAAGTACCATCAACATGACTTTAAAAAATGGTTGTTATATGAGCTGCTGGTTTCAAGACTTACTCTTCAAAATAGAAGGCCATCAAAAGAAAAAGAGGACTTTGCATGACAATGCAATTAGTCTGTTCAGAAAATTCCTTCTTAAACATAACACAAGTTGAATAAAGGGCATGTCAGAAAAAATCTGTGATGTCCACCTCAAAACTAATAGTGCTATCTGAGTTGCTTAGATGAAATGGCCCAGAGTTATGGGTGAAATCAACCAAACTGTCAATGAGATGCAAACAATCTCCCACAAATGGACTCAGTACCAGAACAAGATGTTTAGCTAAGTCATATGTAGGAGCACCAATGTTGCTTACTATCAGCCATAAAGGTACACCCTGTTTATGAATTTAGAAAGGATGTACAATCTGCGGGATATTAGTCTCTTGATGACTTCTTGAGGTACAGGGAAGAATCCAAGAAGGTTGAAGTTTTCCACTGCACTCCTCCTGTGGGATCACTCTTGACCATAATCTTAACAAACCACAAATCTCATTGGGGTATGCAATCATCTGTAGATGTAGATGGTACTTTTTCTCTGAAATAGCATGTAGTGTTTGTCTTGTACACTGAATCCCCTTTTTGATTATAGCAAGCCAGTCCTTTTCTGTGATATTACAGACACACAGTGTTGAAGAATGATGTACAGAATACCAGTGTTACACACTCACCTTTTGCAATCCACTAAATCTGCTATGCTGAGCTGACTGCCAAACTTGTGCAGTCACATAAATTGAACAATACAAATGGTGTAATGTGCAATGCAAAACCATAGCTGTTGTATTGTAATTGACCTGTCATCTGTCAAAACAACAATTTTGGCTACTGCTAATTCATGTTGGAATGGTATCTTCTCAGCAGACACTGCCACAACGAAACACTATCCATTTGGGTGAGGCAGTTTGTGTGTTCCAATGAAGCGGAGGCCTGTACCAGAGGTAGTCTAACTGTCACCACGGTCTCCCATGCCAGGCAGGTCTCCATAAAGGATCCAGGCAAAGTGTGTCCCACAACAACCTGTCTAGTATCTTATCCTTTCCTCTTTCTTTCTGTGAGTATGTGGCAACAGACACAGTCCCCTAATATGGGCAGCGGAAGATCCTTGGTAACAAGAACAAGGGTGACGCACGTCAGCCTCGGTGTGGAGGGATGGATAGCATTCTGTAGTCACAGTGAAGACAAGCAATCCAAGGACTAATGTCTTGAAATAAAACCTTGGCAGGTTAAGAGAGGTGGAGAAAAAGATGAAGAACTACAGATTGGATACATTGGGACTAAGTGAAATAAGGTGTCTAAAATCTGGGGAAGTTCAAACACAAAATGGTGGAGTGCTGCTGTATGTAGGATAGACAGGTGAATATGCAATTTATAGGAATGGTGTAGGGCTCTTATTATCTAAAAATTGCAAAAGGAACTTTCTGGAGTGCAAACCAGTGTCAGAAAGGATAATAACCACATGCTTTCGAACAAATGTGTGAAATATGACTGTAATGAAATGCTATACACCTACAAAAGCAGCTGTGGGAATATTAAAAGATGCATTTTATACAGAACTAAATGGAGTCCTTAGCCAAATTAAATGTAGAGACACAAAAATTTTAATGGGAGACTTGAACACAAAAGTTGATTCAGAAAACAAAGGGTTTGGACATATCATGGTTGTACACGGCATTGGGAATAGAAATACAAATGATGAACTGCTGATAGACATGTGCACTGGACATGACCTAGTCATTGGAGGCACACTGCTTCAATATTGCAACTGCTATAAGGTAAAATGGATAGATCACATACTCATAAGCCATAAGTTTCAACACTCTCTGCTAAATGGCAGAATAATAGAGGTGTGGCTGTTGCAAGTGACCAACACCTAGTTTAGCTGAGTTCTGATTGAAGATAGTGGGAACTAGAACCAAGCTCAATCACAGGAGCAACACACACACACACACACACACACACACACACACACACACACACACACACAAACCAGATGTGGGACGGTTAAAACTTTATGCAGAAAGGAAATGAGACAGGTCGGCAAAACTTACAGACAGCTATCTAGATGATGGAAAGAACATCTTAGTGTTAAAGACACACCAAAAGCAGTAATGGATCTCTGATGACATGTGAAATGAAATTAACAGTAGGAAAGAACTAAAACAGAAGTTAAATCTTTGTAAGACAAGAGCCCAGAAGACTGAAGCACATAAATAATATGTTGTCACAAACAAGAGAGTGAAAATGGGAATAAGTAAAGATGGAAGGAAATGGATAAATGCACAGGCACAGTTAGCAGAAGAAGCAGCAAGACAGGGAAATACAAAAGGGCTGCACAGTATCACCAAACGACTCTCAATGAAGAACTTGAAAGGTGAACAACCAGTTAAGAACAAGGATATGATGATGATTACAACCCTACAGGCACAGCTACGAAGATGGGAGGAGCATTTCAAGGAGCTGTTAAATTACGAAGACACTCAAGAGGAACAGGTGAGAGGATTTCCAGAGTCAAAGCAGATCAAGATACAAATCTGCAATGTCCTACTGTGGATGAAATTAGGTGTGCTTTCAGAAGCCTAAAAATGCTAAGGCTTCTGGCCTAGATGACATAGCACAGGAGCTCTTAAAAGCCAATATTGAAAGTACTATTAAAATGCTCTACCCTTTGCTGAAGCATATTTGGCTTGAAGAGAAATTACCCGAGGAGTGGAAAAATGGATCAGTGGTAAAGCACCCATAAAGAAGGAATTTGTTGGATTGTAACAACAGGGATGGTATCAAATTCTTCTGGTAAGTCATCAAAGACACATTTACTTCCCATGCTCGAAAATTTAGTAGCTCACTATATGTGTTTTGTGATTGCATCAAGATAGTAATAGCAAGACTGACCACACTGCCAGTAGGTACAACCTCAGCGGCATAAGTGCGGACCTCTTCTGTCTGCTGGGTTGCTGCTTACAACAGTCCTTGGCACATTCTGCTGTCTTTGCTGATGGTAAATCCAGCGAATAATGGAATTCAACGTATTATTCAATTAATCTACCTGAAGATGTCTGGCAGATAATCAGACAAAATATGGTGTGGTGTGTGACAGACAATGATGACTGGCTGGAGTCCTGGAATGTAATTGAGTATTCAGTACATTTGGAAATTTTATCATTCACATGTATGAACTCTTTAACCAAGAGTTTTACAATTTTTTTTTACTTTCTTAATTTTGCAATTCCTTACTGATACAGCAATCTTCTGAAAATGAGTGTGCATATAGAATTTCAGTAGGTGAAAATACTAGAAATATTTTAAGCATTATGAACTGTTTTGCAGTTTACCAAGGCCACCAATCTGGAACTTTTGCTTAGTCTGAGGCTTGGATGTTGCTGGAGATGATTCAGAGATTCCAAGATTACGTTCACTCTGTCGAGGCGTAAGAATGTGTTGTCTGCGCCGAAGATTACCCAGGGGACTCTGACTGGCTTTTCCTGTGTCTTCACCCATTTCTGTTTCCAGCAGGCTCTAAAAGGTAATTATTTAATATTAAGTGACACAAACATAGAAAAAGATAATGAGTGGTGAAAAGAGTCACAATGCTAACAAAACTGCTACCAACCAACATATTCTACATTACCAAGTGAATCTGGACACTGTCATATTTCTTTGATTGTTTAAAGCAGAACTTTGAAAACAGGACACCCTTTTTTGTAAAGCATTTCATAATGATATGGGGATGGCCTAAATATTTCTCTATAACAATCATCACTGGGTCTTGAAACTTAGTAACAAATCAAAGCTGTATTCTCTCATTTCTTGTCTCATATGAGAAACATGACAGACTGAAAGTTTCAGGACTTTAAGTTAAATTTATTGTTGCTACATAAAAAGGAAACTTCTGGACTGAAACATATTAAATTCCTAATTAAAATAGCATGATCTGTACACTATTCCTGAAACTGGTAAGTAGGAAAACAAGAGTAATAATAGGGCTCTGTAGTTTGAAGGGTTTTTGTGAAAGGCAACATGGCTGCTGAGAGCTGTTTTCACTATGAGGGCATGATTACCTACAATACTTCCATTTTATGTTTGCCATCTTCTGTAGTCCAAACCATCCCTTCAGGCAGCATATAAATGGTGACATCCAAGAACAGTAGTAATTTATAATTAAATTTGAGTGGTGACAGACAGGAGCAGAAAAGCTAACAACTTAATACAATATATATAATGTTTTAAGGAGGTGACGATTTACAGCTTTTCAGCACTTTTAAAAAGTCACGATGACTATAGCTGGGAACAAGTTTTTCAATGACCACAAACCAAAAACAATTAACTTATAACAGTGGGAAGTCTAGAATGGAATAGCAATAATATTATGGAATGGATAGATTGCTGCTCACCTTATAGAGGACACACAACAAAAAGATTGCTATACATTTATGCTTTCGGCCAAAAGGGCTTCTTCCAAAACAGAAAACCCATATATTCACACAAGCACAACAGTTTGAATTGTGCTTGTGTGAATATATTTGTGTGTGCGTTTTCTATTTTGGAAAAAGACCTTTCTGACAAAAAGCTTAAATGTGCAGTAGTCTTTTCATTGTGTCCATCTGTGACTCAATGTCTCCTCTGCACATCTAGTAAAACAGACCATTATTGTGGTAAATAATGATTTTTTAATTCATGAGAAGTGTGTTTGGCCTCTCTGAATGAACAGTTACTGATAGTGTGAAAATAAAAAGGATTCAATGACTAGTTAAAGTCAAGTTCACTATAAAACCTGTCAGCTTTGACCAATAATAAAATCAACATGATGCTGTGACATTACACTTTTCTAAATAGTTTGAAAGCATAATTGCTCACATTTAAATTATGTAACTGTGGGCTTTAAAGAAAAAAAGTACAATTCAATATGGTGAAAGTGTATGTTCTTAATAGCTACTCCTATGTACTATAGCTCCAGTCAAAACTGTTGACCCAGTACTTCTTAAATAGCTGTTCCTATATGTTATAGCTCTGGTCAAAACTGCTAACCTAATAACTATCACAAACTGAACAACAGATTATATCATCAGACACTCACAATTCAAAAACTTTTTTCAGCAGTCGTGCAAAACTACTACCAGAATAAATAAACTTTGAATGTAAACTTCGTTGCCTATTGTGCACTTTAATAGCACAGTTATGGAAGAGAACATAATACAGGAAAAAGTCATAGAAACTGAGGTACCCATTGCAACATAAATACAACCAATGGGTCTGCAATATTGAAACTTAGAAAGATCAAAAGCATGTCTGTAACAGATTGTGCAGCCACGTCTCGATCCCTGAGTCAACAGATGGGGACATTTGCAATACAACAACCATCTGCACGAACAGTTCAACGACGTTTGCTCCAGCATGGACTGTCAGTTCGGAGACAATGGCTGCGGTTACCTTTGACGCTGCATCACAGACAGGAGCGCCTGTGATGGTGTACTCAATGACGAACCTGGGTGCATGAATGGCAAAACGTCATTTTTTTGGATGAATCCAGGTTCTGTTTACAGCATCATGATGCTTGCATCCGTGTTTGGTGACATCACAGTGAATGCACATTGGAAGCATGTATTCGTCATCGCCATACTGACGTATCTTCCGGCGCGATGGTATGGGGTGCCATTGGTTATACGTCTTAGTCACCTCTTGTTTACATTGATGGCACTTTGAACAGTGGATGTTACATTTCAGAAGTGTTACGACCCTTGGCACTACCCTTCATTCGATCCCTGCGAAACCTTACATTTCAGCAGGATAATGCATGACTGCATGTTGCAGGCCTTTCTGGATACACATTCTCCAGATATCTCAGCAATTGAAAATTTTGGAGGGTACAAGATAACTTGGAAAGGATTTGTGATTGGTGTAAAGAATAGCAGCTAACTCTAAATATAGATAAATGTAAATTAATGCAGATGAATAGGAAAATGCATCCCGTAATGTTTGAATACTCCTTTAGTAGTGTAGCGCTTGACACAGTCACGTAGATTAAATATTTGGATGTAACATTGCAGAGCGATATGAAGTGGGACAAGCATGTAACGGCAGTTGTGGGGAAGGAGGATTGGTAGAATTTTGGGAAGATGTGGTTCATCTGTAAAGGAGGCCGCTTATAAAACACTAATACGACCTATTCTTGAGTACTGCTTGAGCATTTAGGATCCCTATCAGGTCAGATTGAGGGAGGACATAGAAGCAATTCAGAGGTAGGCTGCTAGATTTGTTACTGGTAGGTTCGATCATCACGTGAGTGTTACAGAAATGCTTCAGGAGCTCGGGTGGGAGTCTCTAGAGGAAAGGAGGCATTCTTTTCGTGAATTGCTACTGAGGAAATTTAGAGAACCAACATTTGAGGCTGACTGCAGTACAATTTTACTGCCGCCAACTTATATTTCGCGGAAAGACCACAAAGATAAGATAAGAGAGATTAGGGCTCGTACAGAGGCATATAGGCAGTCATTTTTCCCTCATTCTGTTTGGGTGGGAACATGAAGAGAAGATGCTAGTTGTGGTACGAGATACCCTCCGCCACACACTGTATGGTGGATTACGGAGTATGTATGTAGATATGTAGATGTAGACATCTGGTCAATGGTGGCCAAACAACTGGCTCGTCACAATACACCAGTCACTACTCTTGATGAACTGTGGTATCGTGTTGAAGCTGCATGGGCAGCTGTACCTGTACACGCCATCCAAGCTCTGTTTGACTCAGTGCCCAGGCGTATCAAGACCGTTAGTACGGCCAGAAGTGGTTGTTCTGGGTACTGATTTCTCAGGATCTATGCACCCAAATTGCGTGAAAATGTAATCACATGTCAGTTCTAGTATAATTTGTCCAATGAATACCCATTTATCATCTGCATTTCTTCTTGGCGTAGCAATTTTAATGGCCAGTAGTGTAAGATAAAATAGCTAAATTTCTTCTGTAATGGATTTACAAAACACATTCTTTTTTTTTGCACCTGTAAACACTCCATATCAGCTTAAAATGTTTTATATAACTGTTTCAGGAGTGCATAGACACAATGATAGAGTAGTATACATAATCTGATGTACAAATCTGTTCTCTTCAGTTACACCCAAAGCGCTTACAGCACAAGTAGATGAGGTGCTCCGCTTCTTGAACAATAATTTGCGACCACCACGCTCGTCGACCATGTAGCATGCTGAAGAGCCTAAATCTGAAGGGTCTTCTGCTTCTGACTGATGCATGTGCCTATATCAATCATAAAGTTAAGAACAATTAGTAGAAACATTGAGACACTTAGAAATTAAAAGATTGCATAAATATGACAACATATTAATAAAAAGTATGGAGGACTTAGAATAATACAAATAAAGTGATGAAAACAATGGAATTTATTTCTGGGCCCAATGATAAATAGTCAATGCCCTGGTGAAGTACATGATTCAGTTGCCCTGGTCCAGGTTAGTACTGAGTGATGAGGATGGTGCTCTTTCCAGCTGGTTCTTGGAGGTGGTGGGAAATGTGGGACATCCTACCCTCAATCCTTCTCAGCCCTTTTAAACTGGTGTTTCACAGCCCACATAGCCTACATCGTATCCTGGACCATCCATATGACATTCCTACTCCCAACCATTTGTCACATGGGTCGTATCCCTCTGGAACAGCCACGAGCAAGTCTGGCCCAATTCACACTCCCAGCACATCCTGCTCCAATCCTTGTCTCAGGTGAAAACAGACATGCCATATACCAGATTTGCTGCAATTTTTGCACCAACAAATTGTTAACCTGAACCAATGGCCCCCTCCAGACTATGGCGAAGAATAGAGTTGACCACCCAGTGACGGAATGCACTTCTGGGCACAACATGTTCAATTTCAATGGCTGATTCACAACTTGTGCCATTTTAATTCCACCCCTCGACCCCTTCAACACTAGCTTCTCTGAACTACAAGGACGGGAGTTATCCTTGCAGCACATTCTTCCCCATAATCCTCCTGGCTTCAGTCTCTGTTAATCTTCTGCAGCCATACCCTCTTCCTAACATTCTCCCCTTCTTCTGTTCTGTTATCCACTCCTAATCAACTCCACCACATCACTATCATTATAAGTTGCACAAACACACTGGCTTCAATGCACATAATTTGTATCTCTAGCCCCTTGCAATAGCTCCCTCTCCCTCTCATGTTCTGATCTTGTACACCAGCTGTCTGCCTCTAAGCCATCAGTCAGCCTTCCCCAGCCCTTCCTCCCACTCCCAACCTGTTTTATCACATCACCCACTTTACTTGACTGAACTCCTCACCCCAGGCTACCGGTGAAACTGCAGTCCCAGCACTGTGTGTTCACCTTGCAAGCTGGCACAATGTAGCTGTACAGGTGTTTGTGTGAGGGGGGGGGGGGAAGGGGGGGGGGGGAGTGTCTGCATGTACAGCATGTGTGCATTCTAAAGTGAAAAAGGAATCAAATTCAAGCCATCAGAGTTTTCACATTTTTTTGTGTGCCTGTTGATGACTCAACACTTCTCCTATTCAGTGAGTTTTACCTTTATTATAAAATTATTTATTATCTGCCAGAACTATATTTACATTGCCAATAGACTCCCTTACATTCTAAAACCTCTTTCTTACTTCCTTACTTACTGTCTCATAATTTACACCTGCTTTCTCTCTTCCATGTTGTCTGTATTTTCCCTACATCTTCCTTCTTGCCTTTCTTACATATCCACATCACTTGTCCCTACCAGGGTGGTCACAAGTAGCTTTTGTAGCACCTTGCAACATTGGTCGCAGCTGTTTCAACTGCAATACACTCTATTCTTCTAGCCACCCGTCTGCCAGACCGTAGTTAAACATTACCCAGCAGCAAATTCTCACATGTCATCCTAAAATTGACCCATCCCTCCTCTACAGACTACTCCTATCATCTTTTATACTCGTCACTTATTTCACCATGCGCAATGATTGCAAACTTGAAAATGAATGTTATCATGTCACATAACTACCCTACAGCCCACAACACATCTCTTCCTGCATTTTCATTTTCTAAACCCATGATTTATTAACCATAGCTCCCTTCACAGACACATAATGCTTTCATCTGTCCATTTCCTCAAACTATTTCATATTTTTACTTTGGATTCCCCTCCTCTTCCCCTGTCATACATCATCCAGTTTTATCTCAATATTTCACAGTGTTTATCCACCACTCACTGATGCCAGTACATTTCTTTCCCCCTCCTGAGCACCATCCAATCCCACATGGTATCCTGCTCCATGCTTTTGCATCTATATAGCCACAGTATGGTGAATGGCAATGGTACCTTTTGCCACTAGTAGTTATTCTGTAACTATTTGGATCAGCTCAGAAAAATATAAAAATATCCCCATCCCTAGCTGAAACCTAGTCCCACATCCTTTTCTTAATGCTGCCTAAACCATGGATCCCCTCCCCTCCCCCCTTCCACCCTTCACAGACACACCACAATGGCCATAAAAATTCCCTTCTCTGGACACCATCCCTCCTTTAATGATGATCAAATCTCCAGAAAACGTGCATCCCTGAGCCCCTTCTGCTCAATACTGGTGCTGTGCAATTCCAACTATCAAACCCACATCTGCCAAATTGAAACTTTTGCCCTTCAATGCTTGGGCACAAAAAACATCATCTCCAAAAATTATCACATTTACTGACATCCTACTCCTACTCCTACCTCAGGCTGCCACTACCCATCAAAGACTAACCTACCCCTGTGAACTATTTTATCAATCTCATATAGAACCTAAAAGAGGCCTCACTGAGCATCTGCCACATCCCTCATAAGCCCTCTCAACATACCACAAAACCCAGCACCTAAAATGCTATTGTCAACCTACCCACCAAAAACCTAAACACTATGGAAGGTTCCGTCCTATACAAAGGCCTCATCTTCAGCCCTACACTTAAATTCAGTCATGCTGGGCTCATCAAAACTCTACTCTCCTTCTTCCAATCCTTATAATGAAAACACTTCTTTGTTACCAAACACTACAACCAAAGCCTATCTAATCCCAATATTGAAGTTTCCTTTCCCCAGTTGATACCACCATTCAACCACAACCCTCCCCCCTCAGCCCCTAACCATGCCCTGGTTACCTTCCAGGAATTGTGGTGCTCCATGTTTTAGTGAGCAGCGTCTTCCTTATTTCCTGCTTAAGCAACATCAGGTGGGCCATAATAGTATATGATTTAATTATGTAATTTTCTTTATATGATGTGTATACTGAAATGTTGTTGTTTTTCTGTTTCATGTTGTATGGAGGACATCATGACAGGTGGTTTATCAGAGGTAAACAGACACTGTAAATCAGCAGTGCAGATCATTAACCACAAGACCACTGACAGTCCACAATGGTGAGAACATCAGGTCATCGTTGTCAGCAGCATCTCTATATATCGTTAAAAAATTGATGTTTGAAATGAATACAGCTTCAACTTAAATCTTCTACTGATTATTGAAATCAATTTTGAAATTATTCAGGAGTCAGTTATATCCACAGGTATGATGCATGTCGAAAGGCACTGTAAGAGTTTTTCTGATTTGTGAAGAAGTCTGAATTTGATTTGGGAAAGTTAAACTACTGAAAATATAAACTTCTTTTTATGAATTGTGGTTTATTTGTCTCATAATGTACAGACTCTAAATCATTTGATTCAGGTACAGGAGACACATCAAATTGTGGAAAATTTCACCATGAACAAAGAACAGCTAATGTTAACAAACAGTATCATAATAATAATGCAATTTTGTTATATGCACATACAATAAAATCTGACACTTAATTACCCCTTGCTCAAAGTATCATTTCATCCTCTATGAATTCTTCTGTTGAATAGTAGCATTTCTCCTACAGAATCTGCTGTAGTCTCATTTTTAAAATTTTTGGCTTCATATTGAATATTTTTGTCTATGAACTTGTTATGTATTGTCACCCCCATAAAGTGACAAACTTTGAACAACGTAGCAAATTAGCTTCACTCTATAGCTTGAGTGAAAATTTGATCCTGGTGGTAATTCAAAATATGGCAATATGGCTACATAAACTTTTCATCCTGCAACAGAATCTGTGAAGCTTACTTATTGACATTGTCAGAACAGAGATTTGTTTGACAGTAAATGAACATAGGAAGTACCCTGCAGAGTGGCCACGCGTTTTGAGGCGTCATGTCACCTCCTGCCGGACATTCGAGTCCTCCCTCGGGCATGTATGTGTGTGTGTGTGTGTGTGTGTGTGTGTGTGTGTGTGTGTGTGTGTGTGTGGTTCTTAGCATACGTTAGTTTAAGTAGTGTGTAAGTGTAGGTACCGATGACTTAAGAAGTTTCGTCCCTTAGGAAATCTTACACAGTCTCTTCAGTGACAAGAATTCCCATGCTCAATATGTTGAAAGTCTCACTAAAGCTCTCACAGACCTAGTCCATAAACAGATTTACTGTGACTCACATCATCCTCCCACTATTTCAAAGCACCAAGCACAAAGAAGCACCCTCCTCTCATCACCCAACATTATCCTAGATAGGAGTAATTCGACCATGTCCTTCACCAAGGCTTCCACCACCTAACATTGAGTTTGAAAATGAGAGAATTCCTACCCACAACCATTACAATCATTTCTGCCCCTCCTAAGATGGTATTCTGCCACCCACCCAAAGTATACAATATTCTGGTCCATTCTGATGCCGCTTATACTCAAGTTTCCAAGCCCTTGCCACATGGGTCATATCTCCGTGGAAGACACAGGTGTAAGACCTGCCAAATTCACCATCCAGCACATCCTATTCCAGTCCCATCACAGGCTTATCCTCCTCCATCAGAGGCAACGCCACAGGTCATGCAAGCTTCTAAAGGTCTTGCATTTGTCTTCTAGCCATACCTGGACAGTCGTTTCGCATTTCTCTCAGTCTCATTCATTAGACATCAACACACTGACTTAAACTGGTATCACTTGATTATCTAACAAAATTAATTTTAATTAGTCGATACAAACTTCAGTTGCTAGATTTTTGCTTGAAATGTAAAAAAATTAATCAGTAACTGAGAAACAAGGATTTTTTCACGTGTGTGTTAATATAGTTAGTTGTTTTTTTAGGACTACATTGTGCTAATGCTGCATAATCTTTATTAGTTTCTAAATCCCATTACTTGGCAGAGAAATACATTTGTGGAAGAAGTAGATGACCATTCAGATTTGGCACAACAATAAAATATGGAATCACACAACTGTTTATTAAACATTAAGAATTTCAAAATTTCACCATCAGACTGAAACTGTGGAATAAATTGTACAAAGAAATTAACACTAACAAAAATACACATACTAACCCAAGTATGCATCTTAGTCATCCATATACAGAATTTACAATTGATATAATATGTACATTTAAATCAAACTTTAGTCAAAATATTACAAAAGTAAGTACACAGAATGCATATAATACCAAATTAATCTCGTATAAGCATATTTGACAGTGCTGTTGCCTATTTGAAGAGAACCAGTGCCAAAAAGACAGTGGTGATTAAGCTATCTAAGAAGTAAATGAAGGCTGGTAGGTGGTGCTAGCAATGCTCACAGAAATGAAGTCAAAGAGTTACTTTAAGAAGGACTATAGATTGTGATAAACTGCATGGCAGAACATCATGAAAGCCTGACAGAGATACAATTTGTGATACTTTTATGCAGAAGAAACTCATATACTGATAATAAGTAAAATTTATATACCATGAAATTGTACTGTTAGGTAACGTCATGAACAATGTAACAAAAAGAGTCATTAATCAATAATCAAAGCAGAAGACATGTTTGCAACTATCAACTGATGTAGTACAATGTAAATATTAAACCAATAAAGACCACAAATAAAATAAGTTTTGAAAGAATAAGTTTACAACCATCAAAAACCAAAATCTTACACCAGGAAATATAGTCATATTACAGTATTTGAACGTATAATAAAAGACATACAACAGAATAATGTAGTGAAGCCTAAATGAGGGGCAACAACGTGAAATAAAAAGTAAGATAATATTGCAATTAAATGGTTTTTTTTAAATAAAAAAAATAAAAAAATACATAATGATATAGTGTTAGACCAAAACAACAGTCCAGCCCAGCTGTTATCAGTTTACAACCATAACAAACTACAATGTTACAAGTGTATGACCAACTGCAGCCACATTAAAATAGTCGAACATGTAATGAATGACATACAATAGAAGCATTTGGGAAAGCATAGATGAGTGGCAACAATGTGAAATAAAATAGAAATTAATATTATTTTTTTAAATTTTGTATTACAGAATGTATACACGGACAAGGAAAAAAAATTCCCGGATTTCCCATTTAAAAATACACTTTCTCCCAGATGAAAATACACTTTTTTCATGTTAAGTGACAGTATACTTTCCCTCAGAATTGTAAAACTTATCAATTCTTTGAAGGGTTAAGGTTTTACGCATCGGCTGGAACTTCCCAGCACATTAGTAAACCACTGCGAGTGAAAAAATAGAAAGATATTTGATGTGCAGCAACAAGTATGATGTACAGCAACAACTATGCTGTATATTTTCGTATTAAAAATGTACAGATGCGAATTCCACCAAACACAGCAAGTTAGTTTCCAAAACGTTGAAATCGAGATAGCGATGTTTTTGTAAGTAGCTCGTGTCACATGATCTCGTCAGCCAATGAAAGCAGATATTCAGAGCATAGTATACATGATGTAGTCAGTCCTCACCAGCCAACGAAAGCAGAAATTTAGTGCATAAAAGATGTGATGTAGTCAATCAACAGCAAAATCACTGTTAAGTAGTGCAAACACACAAGTAGGAAAATTTAATGGTGTAATAAATATACAAGTGTGGCCACTAGAAAATCTAGGCTTTCGCATATAATACTGGTCTCAAAGATCAATAAGCCTCCAGAAACGCTAAGCTTCCACATATAAACTGTTCTTTTTGTTGCGTGTGTTACACTTTAATATACATCACAGAAATGTGCCAGCAAAATTTTAAATAAAGTTTTAAATGAGAGTCAAACACTCTGTGATTTAAGAAATTCACTACACATTCTCATACGCAACATAATTCATCTTGTGTAAAAGGAAATTTACAGTGAAAGTGATGCTTTTAAAACCACCATTTGCAATATTTTCCTGTGAGCAGGTTCGTTTCAGCAGTTGCCATTGACCACCAGGAAACTGTCATTACTCTGCATGTGCAGCTACGATGATGTAGGATGCCTGTATGTTTGTACGTTTGAAGCATTAAGAGATCTTACATTATGTCATTAAGAAAACAGGACATCACATGATACCCCAGGAGCATCAGAATTTTGTAAACCATACTAAAATACATAATTCCGCTTAAAGTGCACATTCATATGTCTAGATTCACAATGAAGTAGGCTCCAACCTGATATCAAGCTTTTCAGTGTGGTTTTTGGGATGTAAAAGTACTGCATTATCTCATGTTTGGCGATTATTATGGCATAATACTTCACATGCCAGAAGATGAAAACGTGTGTCTGAAATCCAGCAATAAAGTTGAAACCATCCAATAGTCTGGAATGACACACTTCATTTCAAATAAACTGACTGCCTCAGCGGAAAAGATTAGTGACAGCCAAATTTCTTTAGCAAACCGACGAAAATAACTTCATCATTCTGCAAGGCAATTTATGCTTGACTGTCAAATCCCTGGAAATAAAATAAAACATAAAAACCAAAACTAATAATGTATTTTGCCCTTCCATAAATATGTGAATGAATTTTAATACAACTGATGGCTCCCGGCTACATAAACCCATTTTGTTTTCATTTGATGTGAGAGCTGTAAATGAAGTGGAAACAGCCGAATCACTACATGTAATACAGTGTTCCAGAAAAATTTATCCAGATAGCATCTAACTGCTTGTTACAACCAACACAGCCAACAGCCACACTTCAATTAGCCAGAAGCAGGAGAATGTACTGTACGTAGGCCACTCAACTGCGCAGCTACAAGAGTCCACTGGTCTCTTCTCTAAAGAAAGTTAATGTAGAAAGCTGTGACACCACGCTCATCGCAAGCAGTTTGTTGCTATGAAGTATTACGTAGTTTTTCATCCTAATGCATTTAACGCATTTGCTATTTGTAGACGCTTGTGTGTGCAGTGTGTTCTGTTGTAAATGACACAATTCCTTCGCAACTTTGAAGATTTAGTTTATTTCCTTTCTTTCTTTTTTATTGCTGCAGTATAATTCTGCAGAGTGGGATATAGGAATATTCGTTGTTAGACTATCAGTTCTTAGAATTCAAAATTCCAAAAATTTAACTGAAAACTACAACACTCAAAAATTCTCAGAATTCTAAAAAATTCCCTTGTTTTTCCCAGTTTTCTCTCAGATGAAAAAATTTCCGGGTTTTTCCTGGATTTCCTGGTTGTCCCAGGGCATATACACCCTGTATTAAAAAGCATAATGGTATAATATTGGACAGTGTGAAGGCAAAAAAAATCTTTGCATATTGTGGTTGATGATGCAGAATCAGGATCATTAGATGCCAAAAGTTGATGCCTAGGCATTCATGATATTGAAATAGTGGTCATACTACTTACACATGTAGTTATACATAATGTAATGCAAACATATATAACAGTATGGAAACAAAGAATTATATGTAACAAAAATTAGTTCTTTGAAATGGTAGCAAACCCCAAACATTCAACTTTCGTAACACTAACCACAGTGTAATGTACAAGTAATGTAACTGTATTCAAAACAGGAAGTTAAATTTACTGCTCCCAAAATGTGAAACCTACAGAATGGATGAATGCACATATTGTGACAAAACTGTAAAATAAGTCCAATTACAAGTATGAATTACTAATATTAGTGAAATGCAAAGCACCAATGCAATAAACAGCATCTGTAATTAATGAATCTAAACAGTGAGGCAGGTACATTGTGGTGGCTCCATCACTTGCGGCGATGTGAAGCTACAGAGGAAGATTGATTAGATACTCACTTCTGAAAAGCCCATGAAAATGGGTAATCTATGCACCTTAGAACAACTGGGTCAAGGTGAGTTTCTCATTATGAATATACTAAATTTAACTTCTTGTTTTGAATGTAGTTACATTACATGGATATTACACTGTACCTTATGAAATGTTCCACATCCACGAGAACCTCCTCAGCATGGATCTATGGAACGAAAAAATAATCTAATCTAATCTAACATTTAGGGTTCACTACCATTTCAAAGAGGTTATTCTTGTTACATAAAATTTAATCATAAAGAATGAAATGTAATAGTATTTGTCTGACGTAAATTTACTCTTTGACTTCATGTCTACAGCCAATGCTAGTGCCACCTACTGACCTTTGTTTACTTCTTAGATAGCTCAATGACCACTGTCTACCTGGCACTGGTTCTCTTCAAATAGACAGCTGCACCATCAAATATGCTTATATGAGATGAGCTCTGTATTATATTCAGTCAATGTGCTCACTTTTGTGAGATTTTTACTAAAGTTTGATTTAAATGTAAGTACAATATCAACTGAAAATTCTGTATATGGATCACTAATATGCATACATAAGTTAGTTATGTACATAATTGTTATTATTAATTTCTTTGTACACTTTATACCACAGTTCCAGTCTGCTGATGAAATTTTGAAATGCGAAATGCTTAATAAGGAATTGTATGATCAAGATCTTTCCATATTTCAAAGTTTCTAAATAAATTTATTATACACACAACAGCATGAAAAAAGTAAGGGAATGGCTGCAAAATAATGTAACCACTCTTTTTTTCTCCCTATCTCCTTTGTTTAAGTTGTTTTTCCCATGAATGTACTACAATATTAACTTACCATAAAATTTAATCATAAATGATAAAATTTAATAGTCTTCATTAAATACAGTATAAGTAAAACTATTGTTAACATTAGCCACTAATCAAAATAACATTTAAATGCAGAAAATGACAGGAACTTTAACCATGTACCAATCACCAGCTCTACAACCATGCAAGTGTCTGTGTGTGTGTGTGTGTTTGTGTGTGTAGGTGTGCATGTCCTCACGAGAGAGAGAGAGAGAGAGAGAGAGAGAGAGAGAGAGAGAGACAGAGAGAGAGAGAGAGAGAGAGAGAGAGACAGAGAGAAGCAGGTAAAGAGCAGGAGCAGAGGGAGGGGGGGGGGGGGGGGGGGGGTGATGAGAGGGATGGATTCAATTGGCATAGAGAGAAAGAAGCTAAGAGGTGACTGATGTTTTGCAAATTTCACACACTGTAGGTATGCAAAACATAGCTTATTCTCCTACCTGATAACACGTGTTGTCTGTACATTTGGCTCTTTTCGATGAGGACGGTTTGCAGAGTCCATTAATCCACTCAAAACCACACGACGAAATACTCCACCATGGGCTTCCTTAATATAAGTCATAAGTTGCCGCACATCTCCATACAATGCCTGAAAATGCGAATAAAAGAAAAACACCAGTTCATGTGAACTGATTTTCAAATAACATAACGTTGTACCAGCACTAGGATATACTCAGATAATGAGGGGATAGTAAGCTCAAATTTTTAAGTGCTTACATAATAATTTTCAAACAGTTACCAAACTAGGCACTGTACATAATTTTTCTTCTAGTGATGCTAGTATTACTATCTTGTTCCTGTATTATCATATATGCAACAGTCTATGGCAAAAAATTGGTGCCCCCATTTGTATATGACAAACACCGAATGGAAAGTGGGTTAGTTAATAAATTTCTGTTTCTGCTGTCAATGAAATATGATACAAAACAATTTAATTATCCTGCTCATCCCTTACGGTAAGTCTCCCCTTACGAGGGATCTGGATGACTCTTCAGTCCTTTTCCTTCACCCATCTTCCTTCACCTTCAACTCTTCTGCTGGAGGAAGGAGCCACTGGCTCTGAAAGCTTGCACAAGTTAAACATTTGTGTGTGTGGTGGTGGGGGGTTCTATCACCACCACTTGGTGAGTGGATTTTCCTATATATCCAATTACATGTATGTTTGCAGCTTCAGAAATCTTCATTTTTCAGTGGTTTTGTCCTAGTCACAGTATTCAGCCATTGTGTAACTACTACTTCTGTCACCATTTTTTTTTCTATTGGAGGTCATAAGGAAATAAATCAAAAACAAGTGTCTCAAAAATCTCTTATGAAATATATGAGAGTAACAGTATACCCAAAACTAACTGAAGCTTCTTTCAGTTCATAGATAATACATACTCATCTGCAACTGAATCTGAGGTAACTGCTCTGTTGGAGAGAGAGCATTCCTATCACTATGGCAGTTAATAGTTTGGTATGGCACAACTTGGATGTCATCAGCATTTGTTGCAGTGGACATCATCATCATCTTCAACATCAGTTTTCTGCTCCAGTTGCCCTGGTGTGGCTTACTGGTGTTCTCCAGTTGTGTCTTTCCATGTACCATCCTTCTCTCAGCACAGTATTCCAGCTGACTCCCCTTCTTTCTATATCCTCTTTCACTTGTTGCAGCCATCCTGTCCTTCATCTTCCTACTGGTGTTTACCAGTCACGTCTGTGTATAGTTTTTGTTCTGCTATCCTTCCCTCGTCAGGTCATTTGACAAACTGTCTGAAATGGGCCGCTGTCACTTCTTCTTTCAAGCACGTGTACACTGCAGCTCCTCCTCTTAGTTTTTTATTTCTTACCCTATCTTTCCTAGTTTTCTGAACAATAGGTTGTAAGAACTTCATGTACGCAGTTTGAGGATTCTTACTGATTGTTGTGCAGGTTTCTAGGACCTATGGTATTATGGGGATTCTGATTTTAAGGTGACTTGTTTGTTCCACAGTAGATATCAACCATGATGGTATAACTGGGCTACTGATCTCATGCTGCACCCTGTTACTGACTGAAATGATGCATCTAAGATATTTCTATTGGTCTACTGTGTCTCGTCCAGCCTAATATTACCATTCTTGTTCAACCAATTGATTGACATGCAACCTTTTTTCATTTACCTACTGTTAATCAGTGCCCTTTTATTACTTCCTTGTTCTTGATCAGCAGAAGTTTGTAGAAGTTTGACTTTGGGCCACGAGTGTTTTGTTTCTGGCTGCTGCCAGCCTCAGTGATCCAATACAGAATGCTGTGTACAACAGGTAGGCATTGCATAACGATTGTTGTCCATCTTGAGTTGTGCGCAAAGAAATACCATTTGTGGTGAGTGACGAAATGCTTACAGGCCCATCGACTGCTTGGAGGATAAGTGGTAGTACATTACGGAGTGAGGCCAGAAAAATTATTAACTAGTTGTACCATACACAGGAGTAAAGTACAGCACTGCTTGTAGAATTAGAAAATTTTGCAAAGATAATCCTGGGAAATCACCAGGAACTCTAGAAGAAAAGAGGTAAATATCAGTTCAGTTCAGTTCAAATTACAGTTCGACAGTGCTCTGAAACTGCCTTCCACTTTAACTGAATTAGTTTAAAAGGTTAATTAAGTTTGTGTGTGTAAAGGCTGAGAAAATACCAGTACTGATACTGTTTACATATCAAATTCAGATCCCCAGGGAGGAATTGACTGTTTTTAACTTCTGTATAAATGCAATTGTGCAGGTTATGTCCCTGGGTACTGCATATAGTGAAACAAAAGAACGGGAACATTTTCACAATCTAATAACACTAGAAGTGATGAAGGAATGAAACTGCATTTATAGTAATTGAAACCTTACAACCTTGCTATTTAGGAAACACTGATGGTATTTATCATTTTTCAAAAATTACATCCTTTAGTTTGCGTTCTCCTGTATGAATACATTCGTGAAATCTGCTGCTGAGATTCTTCATTGGCCGCAACATCTCAGCTGGGATACTGTGAATTGCATCCTGATTTCTCTGTTTTAACTCATCCAGCGTTCTTGGTCAAGTCGTGTAGACTTTGCTCTTGAAGTAGCCCCACAAGAAAAAATCACAAACGGATAAGTCTGGCGATATAGGGGGCCAGGGAATGTTACCAAATTGTGAGATTGCATGGTTGCCAAACAATTCTCGCACAAATGCCATTGATTGCCATGCAGTGTGTGATGTCGCTCTGTCCTGTTGAAACCAGGCTTCTTGAACATTTGGAAATTTGTTCAATGCAGCTGTAATGGAAGTTCGTAACATCTCCAAATAATGATTGGCAATTACAGTTATTGTGTTTCCCTCTTCATTTTCAAAAAATTACAGTCCGATAATTCCATGTGATGAAACACCACACCATAATGTCATCTTACTAGCATGTGAAGGGCACTCATGAACGTCATTATGAGTTGTGTTTGCCCAGTAACAGTAGTTCTGTTTATTCACATAACCTGTGAGATGAAAATGTGCCTCATCTGACATCCACAACTTGTTTAGAAATTCATCATCACTGTTTATTTTTGTTATCATTTGTTGACAGAATCCTAATCGTAACCTGTAATCGTTGTCCTTCAATTGTTGAACCATCTGTAGTATGTACAAAATTTTAAATCAAGATGAAGACTTCTTTGAACACTCTCCCAGGACACTCTAACCACTGCTGCTTGCTTACAAACTGAACGCCATGGGCCCCGTAAGACAGGCTTACGTAGAACATCAATGTTCGATGAAGAATGTACACTTCTGGGTCGCCCTGTTGATTTCTTCTTGAGGGCAGATCGAGTCTCTTCAAAGTTATTAATCCAAGATTTCATCATACGTTTTGATGGAATGACATCGTGACATTCTAAATTATAAAAATGTCGAAACTCCCTCTGCACTGCTACCAAACAATAATTGGTTTTATAAAACATTTTTATAGCTAATGCATGTTGTTGTCCATTTCACTGATCCATGAATACTGATATGGCAGACTGTTAACTCGCTGTCATGAATCTGCAGTGCTGCCACTTACCTGTGGCTGCCACTACTAATTTCTAACTGAAACTTCAGTAATGTTGCTAGATCACTTTAAATAACTAAAGAAATATTACATTAATATGAAAGTAAATAATAGATACAGTTCTTCCTCAGACTGGTTTAAGTGCTGACATGTCAGGCTTGTAATCCAAAGAAAGTTTGTGATCTTTGGTTGCTTGTTAAATTTTGCCTGCATTAAAACATTGCTATGTAAAAGTCCACCTACACAATGGTTCAGATCCATAATTAAAGTGTTGATCCGACAATAAGTAGCTGTTTGTAGCAGTTCACATATCCTAAATCACACGCCAAAGCAAGCAGAAGTATATCATCTTGAGTACAACCATGTATATGAGTACTCTTCTGGGTGTTGGGTTTAATCTTTGGAGATACTCTATAAAGTATGAAATTTAAGAACTGGTGTAACAGCTGACGGAAGCAAGTTTTTGTTTTCATCTCACTGCACACAATTTATTTAATCAGGAATATATCATAAAAAGCAAAACTGTATTCTCATACTTTTACTAGAGAAGCTAAAAATGGCAGTTAAACTCTTACAAAAAAAAGTACACACACACTTATACTATAAAGGTTTTTAAAATTTAAATGTACACTGAATGAGATGATACACATTTCTTCCTATACTCACTAAATTTTCCTGTGTTTTGAGGTCCTTGTGTGAGTTTACAAGACGTGTTACAAGTGCTTTGAAGACACTGGCTATAACATGTCCTTCGACGCCTCGACTGCCACCTCCAGCAAGTCCAGCACCAAAATTTGTTGCATAACCGCCTTGTGCACCTGCATCTGGAGACTTACTGCAGTTACGTTTCTGGTCAGCACGTCCACCACATATGTCTTGAAAACAAAATTCATTACTGTATTGCAGTCCCTTCATGGCTCTGAAGGATTGTTAAATACATCTATATACTAGCCACACACTTTTTTTGCATCTTCGTAGCCCCAGATCAACAAAATTCTGAATATTTCATGTTGGTAGGTGTGTATTAACGTGTGCAAAGTCCCTTTGTGTCAACTTTGTAAAGGGGATAGACTCACTCTTGGCTTGGGTTTCCTGCTTTGCCAATGCAGAAAACTGATGCTGGTCAAACCTTACAATGTTCCACAAATAATGGAGGAACATCACAGAGGAAGCAGAGTTCCATGTTACGAATCTACTAATGAACATACATGCTCCTCTTTTTCAAATGAATATAATTTTGCAGTTTTTATGGGTTGTATTGAGGATCACATCTGTGTAAGTCATTCCCTTAGTAATAAACGGGGCTTCTTGTTATTTCTTTGTAACCAAAAATTTTATTTTGGTTTTTAAGAATTATGTTATCAAAAGATAATCTTGAAGATTTGATCTGTGGATGTATCACACTTCCACTAACAGTGACATCAAAAGAGTAAGAAATCAATGCCAGGGGCATGCTTAAACATTAAATGGATGTATACAGGAAAATAATTTCAGTAATTGTAAATGGTTTAAATTAGGAACTGATTTAATTAAAAGCATTGTACCCTCACAAAAATAAGAGAAATTTGTCAACTTTTGTAGTCAAACATTAGTATAGTACAGTAGTAGCATTTGGTAATTACTGCATTCAAATAACTTGTGCCAGAATAAGTAATAAAATCATTCCTGAGCACTTACTGGCACCATCCATGAGCACTCTTTTGGGTGTCAGTTTTAATCCTTGTAGGTAGTCTAAATATAGGAAGTGTGAGGATATTAAATCTATGTCTACATGACTACTCTGAAATTCACAGGTAAGTCCTTGGCAGAAGTTTCACTCAATTTCTCTACCATACCATTTTCAAACAGTGTGCAGGAAAAACGAACACTTAAATCTTTCCATGCAACCTCTAATTTCCTTTATTTTTATGACAATGATAATTTCTCCCTATTAGGTGAGTGTCAACAAAATATTTTCACATTTATAGAAGAAAGTTGATGATTGAAATTGCTTAAAAAGATGGCACCACAATAAAAAATGCCTTTATTTTAATGAATGCCACCCCAACTCGCATATTTTATCTGTGACACCTCTCCCCTGTTTTTCAATAATACAAAATGAGCCACCTGTTGTGAACTTTCTTGATGTCTTCCATCAGTCTTATCTGGTAATGATCCTGTATCACACAGCAATAGTCTAGCAGTGGATGAACAAGTAAAGTGTATGCAGTCTCTTTAGCAGTCTCTCTGTTGTGTCTTCTAAGTGTTCTACCAATAAAAGACTTTCACTACCACATTATCTACATGACTGTTCCAATTTAAGTTGTTTGTAGTTGTTATTATTAGGTATTTAATTGAACTGATAGCCTTTAGATTTCTGTGATTTATCATGTACTGAAATTTAACAGATTTCTTTTAGTACTTATGTGGATGACCACAGACTTTTTCTTATTCAGATTCAACTGCCCTTTTTGCACCATGTGGATACTATGTCTAAGTGATTTTGAAATTTTGATCTTCTGATGATTTTATGAGATGGTAAATGGTAGCAACATCTGACAACAATTTAAGAGGGCTGCTCAGGTTGTCTCCTAAATTTTGATTTAGCTGAGGAACAGCTGATTGCCTATAACACTTCCATGAGGAATGCAAGATAGCACTTCTGTTCTACTTTTATTACTTTCCATCAATTACTATGAACTGTGACATGTAACATAAATACTTGTAAGTTTCATAAACACTGTGTCCCAGAGTCACAGCCCTCCACTGTGAGCTCGATGCTGAATTTAATACAATTCAAATAACCCAGGAAATGGTTCAGAGTATTTATTCTATGTGGCCACACCATGAATATATCATCAATATATTTTGAATAACAGCTAGGTTTTAAAAATGCTGTCCTCAGTGTCCTGGCTTTAAAATTTTGCATAAATAAATTGCTGACTATGGGGGAGTTGTCACCCACTGTACCAATGCACAAGGAGTCCTGTAGACATTGGAAAAGAGGGCTTACAACATCTCAGACATACAAAGCTGGAACACCCTAAGCTAAAGTTCAAGTAGAATGGGTACACAGACAAACAGATCACGTGTGCCTTGAGTTTGAACCTTTGTTGGAACTAGTAGAAGATGCATGTTTTGAGCAGTGACTTTCCTATCATACACTGTGGGCATATCCTCAAACGCAAGATGGATTTTAAAAAGGTGTAAGTGCATGTTGTCTGTCAACCACGATTAGAGTGCTCCTTGGTTTGGTCAAGGATAACTTATGATTGAAGAAGCCTGGCATTTACCAGACCCCTTGCAATTGTGGGAAGATATATATTCACCAGACTATGCACATAATGACAGATGTATTGAGCACCATTGCCAAGAAATTTGTAACAGAGTACTGATTTTACTAAGGGACACAAATTGTATGATATGACACAAACTGTTGCCCTTGCGTCACATTACGGAGACTACGTGTTACAAGAATCCATTGAAATTAGACATGCAGACAACATTATAAATAGAGATAATGGTTAAACTTTCAGTAAGACTTAGAAGCGTGTTTTATCTCTCATTTAAAAACAATGGTTTGTACCTCACCCAGTAGAATTTATCGACAGTGGCACTCAATAATGAATTATCATTTCTGGTAGCTTGAACCACTTGTGATGCTGTACCTCCTCTTGCACTAGGGGGCAGCAGTGATAATTTATGTTCATCTTCCATGATGTATAAAAGGGCTGCCTTTTTCAGTATAAATCAATTCCAGTGAGATTAGCATATAGCAGTCTCACCTGAAAATGGTGACCAGACAGGCTGCGAAAATACTGCGTCAAGATGATTGCGTGATACAACTCCAGACCCGACAAGAATTTCAGTATCTACTGTTAATCTATTTATTCTAAAACCAGCTCATGCTTCATCAATAAGTTTTTTCCAAAATATGGTAGAAGTCATGATAAAATTAAGTTTGTAAGTATTTTTTATGCATGGTTGAATAATGATACACCCCTATAGGTGCTGAAGAGTAAAACAATGTGCATTTTAAAAACTATACATGCTATCAATTAACTGTCGACTGGGAGAATTCTATGAAAATGTAACTCATATATAAAGGAAACTATGCATAGAAAAACAGTGCAACCAACTCTTGAGTACTGATGTGTGTTTGGGATCCCCACAAGGTCAGATTAAAGGAAGACTGAAGCAATTCTAAGACATGCTGCTAGATTTATTACGAGCAGGTATGGTCAATGTGGGAGTATTTGGAGATGCTTCATGAACTCAAATAGGGATCTCTAGAGGGAAGATGGCATTCTTTTTGTGAAAAACTATTGAAAAAATTTTGAAACATTGGTACCCTTTGCCATGCACGTCATTGTGGCCTGTGGAGCATGTATGCAGATGTAGATGTAGGTTTCACTCCTGTCTCTTATGATGGTATTGAATATGTTCGACCTAGTATTTTAATGTTATGTAAAAACTGTCCTATGCGTGTCTTTAAATTTGCACTATAAATAATGCCACAGTCAGTCCAGTCAGCAGTATGACGATGTTAGGTGCAGTCACTCCATGTTGAGTGCTGAATGTAAAAAAGTCTAAGAAGGCAATAGCCCATATTCAACAAAACTGCCACTCACAAGTTTGAATTTGACACCTTTAAATCTTTGCAGATCACTGACATATTGTGCAGTTATAATAACAAAACTTCTTATCAACAAGCTGATCAGCATGAAACAATTGTGTGTGCTTTAGCTGAGCTCAACTTCAGTAGTGTTGACTATATTGTCACAGAGCAAACTGAGTAGCACCATGGTGTAGTGGTTATGATACTAAACTGTTGCCTGTAGGGTCGCGAGTTCAAAACTATCTGTGGCTGAACAATCTTAATTTCTATATTCGGTTCGAGTACATTCTAGAAATATCCACAAATGTCAAGAATCATTGTACTGGAATGTTCTGTAGCTGTATACATACTGTTTGTGTTCTGGCCAGAGGCAGTTTGCTCCATGCTCTTGTATGTGCAAGTGCTGGATAAACTTTCATTAAACGAAGTTAGTGTTCATCATTCACCTTCTTCTATGTGCCAATATTATTTACTGGACAAAAAAGTGTAAGCAAAGATTCGGGAAATAAAGATTAGAAATGTTACAAATTAAGGTAGAAGTAAACGTTCACGCTCAGTCGTTTAGTAGAGCGCTCTGTCTCTGCAGTCATGAACAGGACAATGCAGCTTGTACACAGTGTTCAAACTGTCTACATGGCTCCAACAGACATTTTAAGCTTAGAATGCACACTTCATGAGAAGAAGATATGTAAGCATGGGAAATTGGTGTACGCTGCAGTAAATCTTACAGAGGACTTTTTGAAGATACTGGAATTCTTACACTCATCTCCCAATTAATCTACTCTGTGTTGCTTTCTATTGCTGATTATAAGATTCATTTTGAGCTGAACTGTGGTTTATGCAATCAAAATACAAGGTATTAAAATAATTTTCATGTCGGCTTTGTGTCTTTGTCTATGGTACAGAGTGGAGTCAGGCATTCTGGTGCACCGTTACTACACTAGCCCTCATCCAATACAAAAGAAAATTAAAAACACATATCAATCATTCCTCCTACAAATTATCTGCAAATCTAAATCTGAGGTTTCAAAAGTTATGTTCTCCAGGTGGAAAGCAGAAGTGTTCATTTGAAAGCTGCATGACAGGTATGAATGCATTGTAAATAGGACACTATACTTATAACAAAATTAATAATTTAACTGGATAGATAAGAAAACTACTCACCAAGCATTGGCAGGGGAACATACATGTAAAAAAGTGTTGAAATTTGCAAGCTCTTGGAGCCACTGGCTCCTTCTTCTGGCAGAAGGGTTTAAGGGGAAGGAATATGGGTGAAGGAAATGGAGTGGTGAGGTTGAGGAAATGGGGAGAGTTTGGAAAAGTTGTCCAGAACCCTGGGTCAGGGGAGACTTGTCGGACAGGATGAGAAGAGAAGACTAATTGTTGGGGACTGTGCAGGATGAGATTGGAAAACCTAAGAGCTTAAAGGTGGAAAGGATGATAATATGGAAGACAGAGATTACTGACAAAATATCATGCACGAGTTACTAAGAGTGGAGCGCTAGCGGCATTGTATGTGGAAGAGGTGGGAGTGCGGGAGGAAATAGAGAGGTCAGAAAATAAAAGATACAGAAAACTAAAAGGGAGTGAAGAAAGGAATAGTTGTTGTTGTTGTCTTCAGTCCTGAGGCTGGTTTGATGAAGCTCTCCATGTTACTCTATCCTGTGCAAGCTTCTTCATCTCCCAGTACTTACTGCAACCTTCATCCTTCTGAATCTGCTTAGGGTATTCATCTCTTGGTCTCCCTCTACGATTTTTACCCTCCACGCTGCCCTCCAATGCTAACTTTGTGATCCCTTGATGCCTCAGAACATGTCCTACCAACCGGTCCCTTCTTCTTGTCAAGTTGCGCCACAAGCACCTCTTCTCCCCAATTCTATTCACTACCTCCTCATTAGTTACGTGATCTACCCATCTAAACTTCAGCATTCTTCTGTAGCACCACATTTCGAAAGCTTCTATTCTCTTCTTGTCCAAACTATTTATCGTCCATGTTTCACTTCCATACATAGCTACACTCCATACAAATACTTTCAGAAACGACTTCCTGACACTTAAATCTATACTCGATGTTAACAAATTTGTCTTCTTCAGAAACGCTTTCCTTCCCATTGCCAGTCTACATTTTATATCCTCTCTACTTCGACCATCATCAGTTATTTTGCTCCCCAAATAGCAAAACTCCTTTACTACTTTAAGTGTGTCATTTCCTAATCTAATTCCCTCAGCATCTCCCGACTTAATTCGACTACATTCCATTATCCTCGTTTTGCTTTTGTTGATGTTCATCTTATATCCTCCTCTCAATACATTGTCCATTCCGTTCAACTGCTCTTCCAAGTCCTTTGTTGTCTCTGACAGAATTACAATGTCATTGGTGAACCTCAATGTTATTATTTCTTCTCCATGGACTTTAATACCTACTCCGAATTTTTCTTTTGTTTCCTTTACTGCTTCCTCAAAATACAGATTGAATAACATCGGGGACAGGCTACAATCCTGTCTCACTCCCTTCCCAACAGCTGCTTCCCTTTCATGCCCCTCGACTCTTATAACTGCCATCTGGTTTCTGTACAAATTGTAAATAGCCTTTCGCTCCGTGTATTTGACCCCTTCCACCTTTAGAATTTGAAAGAGAGTATTCCAGTCATCATTGTCAAAAGCTTTCTCTAAGTCTACAAATGCTAGAAATGTAGGTTTGCCTTTCCTTAATCTATTTTCTGAGATAAGTCGTAGGGTCAGTATTGCCTCACGTGTTCCAACATTTCTGCGGAATCCAAACTGATCTTCATCGAGGTCGGCTTCTACCAGTTTTTCCATTCGTCTGTAAAGTGTTCGCGTTAGTATTTTGCAGCTGTGACTTATTAAACTGATAGTTCAGTAATTTTCACATCTGTCAACACCTGCTTTCTTTGGGATTGGAATTATTATATTCTTCTTGAAGTCTGAGGGTATTTCGCCTGTGTCATACATCTTGCTCACCAGATGGTAGAGTTTTGTCAGGACTGGCTCTCCCAAGGCCATCAGTAGTTCCAATGGAATGTTGTCTACTCTCGGAGCCTTGTTTCGACTCAGGTCTTCCAGTGCTCTGTCAAACTCTTCACGCAGTGTCATATCTCCCATTTCATCTTGAACTACATCCTCTTCCATTTCAATAATATTGTCCTCAAGTACATTGCCCTTGGATAGACCCTCTATATACTCCTTCAACCTTTCTGCTTTCCCTTCTTTGTTTAGAACTGGGTTTCCATCTGAGCTCTTGATATTCATACAAGTGGCTCTCTTTTCACCAAAGGTCTCTTTAATTTTCCTGTAGGCAGTATCTATCTTACCCCTAGTGAGATAAGCCTCTACATCCTTACATTTGTCCTCTAGCCATCCCTGCTTAGCCATTTTGCACTTCCTGTCGATCTTATTTTTGAGATGTTTGTATTCCCTTTTGCCTGCTTCATTTACTGTGTTTTTATATTTTCTCCTTTCATCAATTAAATTCAATATTTCTTCTGTTACCCAAGGATTTCTACTAGCCCTCGTCTTTTTACCTACTAGATCCTCTGCTGCCTTCACTACTTCATCCCTCAGAGCTACCCATTCTTCTTCTACCGTATTTCTTTCCCCCATTCCTGTCAATTGTTCCCTTATGCTCTCCCTGAAACACTGTACAACCTCTGGTTCTTTCAGTTTATCCAGGTCCCATCTCCTTAACTTCCCACCTGTTTGCAGTTTCTTCAGTTTTAATTTACAGTTCATAACCAATAGTTTGTGGTCAGAGTCCACATCTTCACCTGGAAATGTCTTACAATTTAAAACCTGGTTCCTAAATCTCTGTCTTACCCTTATATAATCTATCTGATAACTTCTAGTATCTCCAGGATTCTTCCATGTATACAACCTTCTTTTATGATTCTTAAACTAAGTGTTACCTATGATTAAGTTATGCTCTGTCCAAAATTCTACCAGATGGCTTCCTCTTTCATTTCTCTCCCCCAGTCCATATTCACCCACTACGTTTCCTTCTCTACCTTTTCCTACTGTCGAATTCCAGTCACTCATGACTATTAAATTTTCGTCTCCCTTCACTACCTGAATAATTTCTTTTATCTCATCACACATTTCATCAATCTCTTCATCATCTGCAGAGCTAGTTGGCATATAAACTTGTACTACTGTAGTAGGCTTCGTGTCTATCTTGGCCACAATAATGCTGTTGGTAGTAGCTTACCCGCACTTCAATTTTTTTATTCATTATTAAACCTACTCCTGCATTACCCATATTTGATTTTGTATTTATAACTGTGTATTCACATGACCAGAAGTCTTGTTCCTCTATCACCGAACTTCACTAATTCCCACTATATCTAACTTCAATCTTTCCATTTCCCTTTTTAAATTTTCTAACCTACCTTTCTGATTAAGGGATCTGACATTCCACTCTCCGATCCGTAGAATGCCAGTTTTCTTTCTCCTGATAACGACGTCCTCTTGAGTAGTCCCCGCCTGGACATCTGAATGGGGGACTATTTTACCTCCGGAATATTTTACCCAAGAGGACCCCATCATCATTTAACCATACAGTAAAGCTGCAGGCCCTCGGGAAAAATTACGGCTGTAGTTTCCCTTTGCTTTCAGCCGTTCGCAGTACCAGCACAGCAAGGCCGTTTTGGTTAGTGTTGCAAGGCCAGATCAGTCAATCATCCAGACTGTTGCCCCTGCAACTACTGAAAAGGCTGCTGCCCCTCTTCAGGATCCACACGTTTGTCTGGCCTCTCAACAGATACCCCTAGCTAGGAACAGTTACTGGTTACTGAGAAGAATTGGGGGGGGGGGGGGGGGGGGGGGTTAGACAGGCCAGAATATAAAAGATATAGAAAACTAAAAGGGAGTGTAGAAAGGAACAGTTACTGAAAAGAACTATCACTTAGGATAAATGGGCATGGGCACAGGGTGTATACTGGTGCAACACAATATCTTGTTACAGAGGATACTTTACAACATGACGATCATGACCTCAGTGCCTGTTTCACCACATGTATATTTACAGATGTAAGTAACTACTTCTCTTAAAAAACCAATGTAATAAAGTAAATATTAAGCAACCAATAATAGATAAACATCAAAAAATGGAAACTCCACTTAGGAATACCAACAATGTAGGAAAAGACAGACTGCTACTTACCATAAAGAAGACACGTCAACTTGCAGACAGGCACAACAAAAGACACTCACATATAGCTTTCGGCCACAGCCTCTGTCTGCAAGGGACACACACAAATGCACCAGCCACACACACACACACACACACACACACACACACACAGAGAGAGAGAGAGAGAGAGAGAGAGAGAGAGAGAGAGAGAGAGAGAGAGAGAGAGAGATGGCGGTGGGAGGGGGTGGGGGGGGGGGGTGGGGGGGAGCTGGATAGGAGCGATTCTCAGTTGTAAGCTATCAGATGGCCAGGAGCAGGCTGAAAAAATATTATCAGAAGCTTTTCCACCACTTGTTGGACATTGCAGGCTTCAATGCATACATTCCGTACAAGAAGCATGGTCATGAACAAAGTACAATGAGCTTCATGATTAGTCTTGGCGAACCATTGAGCATACCTTCACCACAACAAGGGACATCAGTAGGACGCCCACCTTGAACACCAAAAGCAACACACCTTACAGCCAGGAATTTTCCAGACCCTCTGCCACCCACAACGAAGAAAAAACCAACAAGGTGTGTGGTGTGCACAAGAAAAGGCCTTCGCAAAGATACTTCATACTAGTGTGCATAATGCGAAGTTTCCTTGTGTGCAGCACCTTGTTTTAAAATGTTTCACACTAAAAAGACTTGTAATATCATGAAAATACAGTTTTGTTAACTTCTGCAATATATTTTATTCATTTTCACCCAATATCAATTTAAATTCAACAGCAAAAACATGAAGAAAAACCTTTATGCATGAGAACAGTATGCAGCACCACCACGCACTGGCACGTTGGCGCATATTACCCACTGCAGAAGAGGCGCACGCACACAAACTATCCACTTAATGGGTTAATACAGTGCACAAATTAAAATTATAAAATTTTCTGGTCTTTTGTTATGGTATATCTTGACTTGTTCCATTGCCTAAAAATTCTACTTTTGGATGGAATCTATGGAAGATAATGAATGAATGAACAATGTCATTCAAACTTTTAAGCCATTATTTTAATAGGCAAAACATAGGAGACTTGTCTCATAGTGGTCACCCATCATCACCAACATCAACTGACGACTGCTACAAACATATTATGGCTCAGAGATACTGCAAGTATAAAGTAACACAACTGTGTAAAGACTTCTTAGAGGCAACTGGGAGGGTTATGTCAATCCAAAGAGTATGCAGCCATCTTCACATGATTAGCTTGGCCTCTAGGCATCCATTATGAGAAAAAGTACAAAAACACCAGTGCTGTGGTGTGTGAAGAAGTTGGACAAGGGAACACCTGGAATGGAACCTGGATGGATGGTGCCAGGTTCTCTTCATAGTTTTCTGCACGATTTGTCTTTCATCTGATGATCACCATTTAAGAGTAGAGAATCAGTGAGGTACCAATGCATGTCTTTCATGAAATAACATGATTTCAGCACAGAGCTGCATCAGACATGTTTTGAGCCAGTTTCATGCAAAGGTGCCAGAGGACCCTCATTGGTATTAAGGGTAATTTGAGGACTGTGCAGTGTTGGGACAAGATCCTCCAAGTAATTGTCCGACTATACAGTTAACATTTCTCATTTCCACAATGAGTTCATCTTTCAAGATGATAACACACAAGCACATCCCAGCTACCTCATCACATTTTATTAATCAACTGAAAGGAGTGGTCTGTGGTATGTACTGCCATGAACTTGGGTAAGCACGCTTGGGACCAGTTCAGACTTGTAATGCATTGTTGCAGCAACCCTCCTCACACAATGAACAACCTCAGTACGGCTATCTTAAAAGGGTGGGACAGCTTTGAGGAACACCTCAACCAAATTGTGAAAATAATGCCCAGGAGGATCCAAGCATGTTACAGTGCACAGTGTGGAGCAACATGATAACATATGTTTCCCAGTAGGTAATTTTAATTCCACAGATGTACCAAAGATGTAAATTTCTGAGTAGGCTGCCTGTATTTTGGTTACTGTCAATCTCACAGTGCATCACACATGAAAAATGTAACTTATCCATTTAATTAAAAAAAAAATCAAATGTATGGTACAGGCAAGCAAGTTCTTACTCAAAAATAAGGGTGAGACAACCACTCATCTACAGCAGACTGATGCATGGAGTGCAGAAACATGCAACAGAAACTTTCATTAAATGACTCCATGGTCACATAACAAGAGGAAAAGAGTACAAAGGAAATGAAAAAAGAGATGTGGGAAGGTGGATAGTGAGAATAACTGAGGCAGAGTAAAAGGGGGAGTGAGAAAAAGGACAGAAAGGTGAAGATGAAGAGGGAGGAAAGGGAAGGAAGAGAGACGAGAGAGGGGTTTAAAAGGAGGAGGGGAGGGATAGAAAGGAGAGAGAGGGGAGGGAGAGGGTGAGGGAGAATGCTCATGTAGGGGTGGGGGCTGAATGGTGGGAGAAGGCAGTGAATGTTCTGGATGCAAAAGGGATGGTATGGACAGAAGAGAGAAGGCAGGGAATGATCTGGAGTGTTGTGGACAGAAGAGAACAGAAAAGGCAAGGTGAGGCAGAGACAACAGATTAGAGAAGGTTTAGGCCAGTAGGATAATGTTCTTTGAGAGAGGAAGTAGAATGTCAGAAGTTTGACCATGGTAGGGAAGCCAGAAAATCTGAAAAGGGATATGCTAAGGCTCTATCTAGATGTAGTGGGGGGTCAGTGAAGTGAAACAGAGACAAGGATTTCTGGTCAGATGAGTATAAGGCAGTATCAACAACAGTAGAAAATGATATAATGGGCGTAAGATTCTTTATGAATAGGAGAGTAGGACTGACAGTTACTATGAACAGTTCAGTGACTGGGTTGATCTCATCGGAATCAACAACAAACCAACATTGACAACAATAGTTCAGCCAAAGATGAAGACATCCAGAAAGCATATGAGGATATTGAATGGGTAATTCAGTATTTAAAGGGAGATAAAATCTAATAGTCATGGGGAATTAGAATGCGGTTGTAGGGGAAGGAGCAGAAGAAATGGTTATGGGAGAATAGGGGCTTGGTACTAAAAATGAGACAGGAGAAAGACTAATTTAATTCTGCATTAAATTTCAACTAGTAATAGTGAATACTCTGTTCAAAAACCACAGGAGGAGGAGGTATACTTGGAAAGGGCTGGGAGTTATGGGAAAATTTCAGTTAGATTGCATCATGGTCAGGCACAGATTCCAAAACTAGATACTGGATTGATGGTGTACTCAGGGGCAGATATAGACTCAGATCACTATCTAGTAGTGATGAAGAAAAGGCTGAAGTTTACGAGACCAGGCAGGAAGAATCACTGCACAAAGAAGAAATGAAGAGATATGTTTGAAGTCCTCTGAGGGTATAGATACTGTGTATGGAATAGCTCAGTACATAGATCAGTTGAAGAGGAATGGGCATCTCTGAAAAAGTGCAATCACAGAAGTTGAAAATAAAAACAAAGACGGTAACTGTCAAGAAAACATGGGTAACAGAGGAAATACTTCAGATGATTGATGAAAGAAGGAAGTAAAAAAAAACAATCAAGGAAATTCAGGAATAGGGGAGAGTGGGGCACTATGAACCATGGGGCACAATGAATCAGGTAGCATAATTTCAGTATAAAGTGGTAAATTATTTTTTCCTCTGTGCATATGTTGTCAGTACTGCTCTACCGACTGACATTTGTTTCCTGCAGGATCTAGTTCCCGCTATTAGTGTTATATTGGCGATATGTTAGTTTTGCTGTAGTGAAGTAATTTTTAGAGACGTAGATAGACTGAATTTTGTTCAATTCTTTGTCACCAAATTTTAGAGAAAGTAAGTCGTTATAACAATATCAATACTGTATTTTAATGATATATATCTTCAAACATTAACAATGTTAATAAATAACCTCACATGAGCTTTGTTTGAAACATGTACTGTTGGGGCACATTGAACCAAGTTCTCCTGGGGCACAATGAGCCATGGTTCAATGGCAACATCCTCTTACGAAGGATGAAGTTTAATTGCAACTGATACACCAGAGAAAGATTTGTTGCAAACCACGAAACATGCCAATGAAAAGGTCAACCAGAAGCTTTATGAGCAGGAATCAGATGACGACATTAGTGAAGTGCATTATGAAGAGAGCGATGCAAACGTGGATGTGTCTGGTGAATCTGAGTACAACTTTGAAGACTTGGACAAATTTACCAGAAACAGATGATTTTGTTTTGACCGAAATACCAGTTTACTATGTGGGGAAGATTTTGAAACTGAAGGATGATGCAGGAGACTATCAGGTATCATTTTTAAGAAAAAGGGAAAAACTGGGAGGGAAGTTTTATTTTCCTCAGGTAAAGGATGAAACTTTCGTTCCAGCTAGTAACATACTTTAAGTGCTCCCACGACCTGCTAATGATGGTGTGACAAAAATCATATTTCAAATTTGGAATCAGCTTCGAGTCCATTGATGTTTGTTAATTCCAAAATAAGTTACATGATTGTGTGCCTACAGATTTAATTATATGATTCACACGTAGAATATATGTAAACATCATGTTTAAAGTACGTCTACACTTACTTTGTACGCTAAATAGGTTTTTTCAGTGAACGTGTTTAAAGTGGTTCACTGTACCCCACATGTGGGGCACAATGAACCATTTACCAAATTTTCTTCAAAGGCGTGCAGCTAAATAACAATTAATGACAATGTAATCATACAAGGCCATTTGATACTTGAATGATTAAACTGTAACATCTGTAAATCACAACTCTCTAATAAAATTATTGGATGAGTAACACGGAGAAATATTTTTTATGGTTCAATGTGCCCCACTCTCCCCTACAGAAATGCAGTTCACGTAGAAATGAAATTCGTAGGATGTGCAGGGAAGCTCAGGCAAAATGGCTGCATGAAAGCTGTGAAGAAACTGAAAAAGAAATGACTGTTGGAAGGACTGACTCAGCAAGTAGAAAAGTCAAAACAACCTTCATGAAATTAAAAGCACGATTGGTAATTCCACTATTAAATGTGGCGGAGACAATAGATGGGTGAAGGCTTCTATGAGGAGAAAGACTGATGACATGATAGAAGAAGAAACAGGACTCAATATAGCAGAGATAGGGGATCCAGTATTAGAATCAACTTTTAAAAGAGCTTTGGAAGACGTAAGATCAAATAAGGAAGAAGGGATATATATATAGATGCTGCCTGATTTCACTATGGGAAATTGGGACATAATCTCCCTAAACAACTATTGGGGAACCCAGAATAAATACCTTTTATTACTGTGAACTTCTCTTCTTATATTTAATAATGGAAGTTGCACTTCAAATACAGATTAATCTACATCTACACAGATATTCTGCATGCGACCGTATGGTGTGTGACAGAGGGTGTATATATTACACATAAACTTTAATATAATGGAAGGAAACATTCCACGTGGGAAAAATTATATATAAAAACAAAGATGAGGTGACTTACCGAACAAAAGCGCTGGCAGGTCGATAGACACACAAACAAACACAAACATACACACAAAATTCAAGCTTTCGCAACAAACTGTTGCCTCATCAGGAAAGAGGGAAGGAGAGGGAAAGACGAAAGGATGTGGGTTTTAAGGGAGAGGGTAAGGAGTCATTCCAATCCCGGGAGCGGAAAGACTTACCTTAGGGGGAAAAAGGACGGGTATACACTCGCACACACACACATATCCATCCACACATATACAGACACAAGCAGACATATATATGTCCCACATCCTTTCGTCTTTCCCTCTCCTTCCCTCTTTCCTGATGAGGCAACAGTTTGTTGCGAAAGCTTGAATTTTGTGTGTATGTTTGTGTTTGTTTGTGTGTCTATCGACCTGCCAGCGCTTTTGTTCGGTAAGTCACCTCATCTTTGTTTTTATATATAATTTTTCCCACGTGGAATGTTTCCTTCCATTATATTGATATCATTAATTTGAATCCAACAATTACGTTTGTTATTGTCACTGTTGCATTTCGAAATCTTTTCTGTCGTCTTATTTTCCTCTTTCTGTTTTTGCCAGTAGTTTCACTTTGTATTCACCTTCTCCTTTTTACCGTAATCTGCTATACTATTTTATCCCGCCTATATATATACTCAATAATACGTAACCCACTTCCAAACCATAACCAAAAAAATATTTTTTTTTTTTTTTTTGTCGCTTTCTAGCACTACCGCCGCTATAATATCCACCGTTTCTAGTTCACAAACAGCTCCTTTCACCTTTTAAACAACCATTTCGGCCAGTTCTAATAACTTTCGCTTTATTTCCATTTCCGTTTTTCCCACATCACTGATCATTTTTAGCCGCTTCCCACGGGTTTTAACGCCATTATTTCTTCGTCAGACAATTGTTAGCCTCATTTTCATAATCTGCCACCACAATACCACTCCTTTTAATATACTACACGCTGTTTTTTCGAAATTTTCCCGAATTTCTCCGTCCTTTAACGTGTTTTGGCGGCAACACAACCACCTAACCTTTATGCACATCGTTGTCTACCAACCCAAGTCCAACATAGCCCAGCTGTAACCAACACCTTTTCGCCTTTTTTCATTCCAGATCTCCAGTTTCTTTCCGGTTCACCTTTATCTCTCCCCATATATTTTTATTTTCATTTTCATTTCACCTCATGTTACACTTTCCACCTTGGTCTTTAAATATGTCTGCTTGTGTCTGTATGTGTGGATGGATATGTGCGTGTGTGCGAGTGTATACCTGTCCTTTTTTCCCCCTAAGGTAAGTCTTTCCGCTCCCGGGATTGGAGTGACTCCTTACCCTCTCCCTTAAAACCCACTTCCTTTCGTCTTCCCCTCTCCTTCCCTCTTTCCTGATGAGGCAACAGTTTGTTGTGAAAGCTTGAATTTTGTGTGTATGTTTGTGTTTGTTTGTGTGTCTATCGACCTGCCAGCGATTTGTTCGGTAAGTCACCTCATCTTTGTTTTTACACATAAACTTTATGTTGAGATAAAATATCATAATGTTAGGAATTATTATTCTGATGTCATAGATATATTTTACTGCTATGAAAATTTATCTCTGGTATGGATATTAAATACTTTTCTTTCTGACTCAAAATAAACTGAAAATTCTTTTAATTCTGAAATATTAATTCATCATGCTCAAGCCAAGGTTAATGCAAATTCTGCTAGTGTGGTATTATGTGCAAATAAATTTTTAGCAATCAAAGATAACTGTACTGTGTTAACTGAAAATCATACTTCATAAATAACTTTAAAATACAGGTTGTTCAGAAACTAGAGTGTCACAAGTGAAAGAAAACTAATCATCTTTCCTTCTCGCCCTCGGTGTTAAGTCTCACCTGTCTCGCGGTTCTGGTTGATTTTCCGAAATCCATACTTTTTCCTTCACCCTTCTTCCTTCCCCTTCAACCTTCCTGCCTGACAAAGGAGCCATTGGCTCCAAAAGCTTGCCAACTACAACCGTCTCTTATGTGTGTGTTCTACCACTGCTTGGTGAGTAGATTTTTTATCTATACAGTTAAATAATTTTGTCAATGATTGATTGTTTTCATTGTTATAAAACTAACTGTAAGCTACTTTTGGGAATTAAATTAAAATTAACACACGAGCTTCCTCCTGTACAAAGCAGTGGCCACATTTATGTATGTGGTAAGGAGAGGAAAATGTTTCCGTTTCACAGCAAGAACAAATGTTTGAACTTAAACATTGATAATTATTATTTAATGGTAAATCTACTTAGATGAAAGGTAGCAAACCTCTACATATCGAATACATAGAGAGCCACTAAAACAAGACACTACAAGAGCTAAACAATAAGACCAAAAAGACAAGTGATAAGAAAAAAAATAATGTGGCATCTGTCCTTTATATAGTAGTTCATGGAATCTTTATGTCACTGAGAAATCTAAAATTTCAATACACTCCTTGTGGCAAATATTCTTTGTTCAGCGTGTATCTCTGTAATTACTTTTACCATTAATCAGAGGCATCACAATAACATTTCATCAGGATTTCTACAATCATTGGGGGAAGTGGCAACAAAACGTCTATTCACACTGGTGTGTAGAATGTACGAATCCGTTGATATACCATCAGACTTTCAGAAAATCTTCATCCACTAAATTCTGAAGATTATAAGAGCTGATAAGTCTAAGAATTATTGAAGAATCACTTTAGCAGCTTATGCATCCAAGTTATAGAGAAGAATAATACAAAGAAGAATGGAAAAGATAACTGAGGATGTGTTAGATGATGATCAGTTTGGCTTTAGGAAAGGAAAGGCACCAGAGAGGCAATTCTGATGCTGTGGTTGATAATGGAAGCATGACTAAAGAAAAATCAAGACATGTTCACAGGATTCGTCAACCTGGCAAAAGAGTTTAACGGTGTAAAATGGTGTTTCAAATTCTGAGAAAAAAAGGGATAAGCTATAATGAAAGATGGATAATATACAAAATGTACAAGAACGAAGAGGGAACAATAAGAGTGGAAGACCAAGAATGAAATGCTCAGATTAGAAAGGATGTGAGGCAGAGATGTAGTCTTTTGCCCCTACTGTTGAATCTATACAATGAAGAAGCAGTCTGGAAATAAAAGAAATATGCAAGAGTGGAATTGAAATTCAACATGAAAGAATATCAGTGGTTAGATTTGCTGATGACATTGCTATCCTCAGTGAAAGTGAAGAATTACAGGATTGCTAAATGAAATGAACAGCCTAATGAGTACAGAATATGGATTGAGAACTAATCAGAGAAACACAAAAGTAATAAGAAGTAGCAGAAATGAGAACAGTTAGAATCTTAACATCACAACTGGTGATCATGAAGTAGATGTAGTTAAAGAGTTCTGCTACCTACTCTTCAAAATAACCTATGACAGATGGGGCAAAGAGGACATAGAAAGCAGACTAGCACTCGCGAAAAGGGCATTCCTGGCCCACAGAAGTCTACTTGTAACAAAACCAGGACTTAATTTAGAATGCAAGTCCTGAGAATGTATGTTTGGAGCACAGCATTGTATGGCAGTGAAACAAAGATTGTGGGAAAACCAGAAAAGAAGAGAATCAAAACATTTGAGATGTGGTGCTACAGAAGAATTTTGACAACTGGGTGAACGGATAAGGTAAGGAATGAGGAAGTTTTCTGGAGAACCAGTGAGGAAAAGAAGAAGGGACAGGATGGTGGGACATCTGTAGAGGCATCACACTATAACTTCCAAGGTACTAGAGGGAGCTGTACAGGGTAAAAACTAAAGAGGAAAGAGATTGGATTACATCTATCAAATAATTGAGGACATAGGTTGCAACTGCTACTCTGTGATGAAGAGGTTGACACAGGAGAGGAACTCATGGCCCAGAGGACTGTGAGAACATAAGATGTGTTTGAGATAGAGGCCCATCTCCAACACATACTGCACTTTTACAATCCCTCTCTTCTGTCCACACCACTCCTTCTCCATCCAGATCACACACTGACTTCACCTACCACCCTTTCCTCTTCTCCCTCCCCCCTGCCCTTTCCATCATGTGGCATTCTACCTCTCCATCCGTTCTTTTCAACCCTTCTCCCTTCTCTCTCCTTTCCCTTTCTCCCGCTTCACGTTCACCTTCTCCCTCCTTTTTCCTCCTCTCCCTCTTTCTACTTCTCTTTTTGTTATACCCTCTGCACTCTAATGATCTTATCATGAGGCTATGGGGTCATCTGAACAAAGAACTGCCTCTTTCCCGCTACCTCCTTCTAGTGTCCTTACCCCCTCATGAACTCCATCAACTCAGTCAGCTGCTTTCAATAATCAACAATCAATAATTAGCCTTGCTGTGAAAACAGAATAGTGCATTCAGGTGTCTATGTGGGTGTGTATGAATGTGTGTACTATTGCTAGAAAAAGGGCTAATGCTCAAAGCTAGAAAGACTGCCTTTTTCTGTTACATGTTTCTGTGCTCCACACATCAATCCGATATAGGTGAGTGACTGACTTTCCTTATTTCACATATTGCTCCATCCCAGAATTTTCATTAATGTTACACAAATTCTTACTCAAATTTGTAGCTACTCATTATTGTTGTTGTTGGGGTCTTCAGTCCTGAGACTGGTTTGATGGAGCTCTCTCTCCATGCTACTCTATCCTGTGCAAGCTTCTTCATCTCCCAGTACCTACTGCAACCTACATCCTTCTAAATCTGCTTGGTGTATTCATCTCTTGGTCTCCCTCTACAATTTTTACCCTCCACGCTGTCCTCCAATACTAAATTGGTGATCCCTTGATGCCTCAGACCATTTCCTACCAACCGATCCCTTCTTCTAGTCAAGTTGTGCCACAAACTGCTCTTCTCTCCAATCCTATTCAACACCTCCTCATTAGTTATGTGATCTACTCATCTAATCTTCAGCATTCTTCTGTAGCACCACATTTCGAAAGCTTCTATTCTCTTCTTGTTCAAACTATTTATCGTCCATGTTTCACTTCCATACATGGCTACACTCCATACAAATACTTTCAGAAACGACTTCCTGACACTTAAATCTATACTCGATGTTAACAAATTTCTCTTCTTCAGAAACGCTTTCCTTGGCACTGCCAGTCTACATTTTATATCCTCTCTACTTCAACCATCATCAGTTATTTTGCTCCCCAAATAGCAAAACTCCTTTACTACTTTAAGTGTGTCATTTCCTAATCTAATACCCTCAGCATCACCCGACTTAATTCGACTACATTCCATTATCCTCGTTTTACTTTTGTTGATGTTCATCTTATACCCTCCTTTCAAGACACTATCTATTCCATTCAACTGCTCTTCCAAGTCCTTTGCTGTCTCTGACAGAATTACAATGTCATCGGCGAACCTCAAAGTTTTTATTTCTTCTCCATGGATTTTAATACCTACTCCGAATTTTTCTTTTGTTTCCTTCACTACTTGCTCAATATACAGATTGAATAACATTGGGAAGAGGCTACAACCCTGTCTCACTCCCTTCCCAACCACTGCTTCCCTTTCATGCCCCTCAAGTCTTATAACTGCCATTTGGTTTCTATACAAATTGTAAATAGCCTTTCGCTCCCTATATTTTACCCCTGCCACCTTCAGAATTTGAAAGAGAGTATTCCAGTCAACATTGTCAAAAGCTTTCTCTAAGTCTACAAATGCTAGAAATGTAGGTTTGCCTTTCCTTAATCTAGCTTCTAAGATAAGTCGTAAGGTCAGTATTGCCTCACGTGTTCCAACATTTCTACAGAATCTACTCATTATATGATATCCAATTTGATATAAAAATTTAAATGACATGCACTTGTTGTAAAACCAATATGTAAAAAGATTTTCTGATCAACACCTTGAACATGATACATGTGCTGAAAGAAAAAGATTTATAAAGCTTTTATTTCATATCTAAGTTATTCTTTTGGTTTCATAACTCTTCTTTATTCTTCCACTTTCCCCATAAATCTACATCTCCACAAGTTCAGGAACCAAAACATCTTGACCACCTGTTTAACAGCATATTAGTCTACCTTTGGAATACAATATAGCAGCAATTCTGCATGACATGGATTTGACAAATCCTTGGTAAGTCTATGGAGTATGTAAAACTAGATGTCTATGTATGAACCGGTCACATAGTTCCCAAAAATTACAAGCTAAAGCTTTGTAGATATAGAACTGGCAATCAACAGTGTCCCACATGTGTTCCATCAAGTTCAACTCAAGTGAATTTGGTGGCCAAGACATCACCTTGAGTTCACTATCATGCTCCCCAAATTACTGTAACACAGATCTAGCCTTGTGATAAGAACAGTTATTGTACTGTAAATTGCCATCACTGCCAGGGAAGACATCAAGCACAAAGTAATGCAGATAGTTAGCAGTAATATTCATGTAATCCACAGCTATCACGGTGTCTCTGATTACTACCTAAGGTCTCATGAAAGCCCAGGTGAATGTACTTCCACAGCATAATAATGATGGCATCGGCCTGCACTTATAGTGTGATGCATGTTCTGAGCAGCTGTTTACCTAGCTGACAGCATATCAAAGCACAAATACTGTCTTGGTGTAACAGGAAAAATTATTCAAACGATGACATGTTTCCACTGATCCACAGTTTAATCTCAAAGATATGTGCTCATTGTAATCGTAACTGATGATGTTAACATGGGAATGTATATGACTCATCTCCCATGGGAACATGTATGGCTCATCTCTCACAGAGCCTCATGTTCAAAATGTACTCTGAACGGTGGGCTCTGAAACACGTATGCAAGGACAAGTATTGTACTCTGTTGGCAAGCCTCTAAAGACCGTTTTCTGTTATGAGGCATGGACATCCAACACCTTGTCATCGGCTTGGGGCTTCAACTCCCATCAATCACTTGTTGTTAATGCTCAAGACAGTAGCATATGAACACCTGAACCACAACAATCTGTCTTGTGTCAAAGTTGCTTATGTGTGGAGTTTTCATTCATATCTACACTGCTTATAAACTTTCTTTACTGCATCACAGGCCTGCAATGCCACCACCGGCATAGTGTTAGTGTTAGTGTGGCTGACTTCATTCATTCTAAGAGAATATCTGGATTTCTGTATTATCATGAAATTTTCATTTAAATTGTTAAAGGTTCAAAATAATATTTTAAAGTTCATCAACACAAATTTTAAGTTGTGTTTTTTATATCTATTATGCACTAAGGGAATGCATAAAAAAGTATTGAACTCTTTAGCTATGTTAACATGTAAGACAGTTCAATCAGGTTTAAAATAGGTAATAAGTTAGTTAAAATACTTACTGAGAGGTGACAGCAATGAACTGGGGTCAACACAGAATCCAACATATGCATGGAATAAATCAATTGTATCAGAAACAGTTTGACGACGTACAAGCTCACGCAAGAAATGAGCAAACATTTTCTGATTTATGCGGTGAAGCTTCCCTAATAATGACTGCACTTGTGAGCGAAGGAAGTCTGCTGGTGGTCCTCTTTGGCTATCTCCACAACCATGTGGGCAACCTAGGTGTTTGATGACCCTGAAAAGTTTTCACAATCAACAAACTCAAGATCTTGTTCTTTTGAGTTCCTGGTGAAGATGCCTAATAACTGCATTTACTCATACAAAACCACAGTGCAGTATTGAAGCATAATAATAAAATGATCTCTGACATAAAATACTCATCAACAGAATGTAAGAAACGTAAGTAAGTACAGAAAACAGCAAAACAGATTAGTTAATATTTCAACAATATTATGAAAAGAATAGTTGCAACTCACCAATAGCAGTGATATTGTGTCGCAGGTAGGCACAACAAAAAGACTGTCAGAAAATGAGCTTTTTGCCAACAAGGCCTCCTTCATCCATCAGAGACAGAACGCACACATACACACACACACACACACACACACACACACACACACACACACATATATATGACTGCAGTCTCTGGATGCTGAGGCCACACACTGTGAGCAGCAGTGCTTGATGGAAGATGCAACCATGTGGTAGGGGTAAGGAGGAGGTTAGGTTAGGGAGGGGGAGGGATAGCAGAATAGGTGTGGAAGATGGTAAAGTGCTGCTTGTGGGAGCACACAGGGACGAGGTGGAGGCAGGGTAGGGCAGCTGGTGAAGTCGGGAGATTTGACAGAGTGCAGGGGATGGTTAGCAGAAAAGGAGAGAGGTAAAAAGACTATGGGTGTTTTCGTGGAATAGAGGACTGTATAGTGCCACAATGGGAACAGGGATGGGGCTAGAGGGTAAGGACAAAGACTAATGACGGTTGAGGCCAGGAGGGATACAGGAATGTAGGATATATTACAGGGAGAGTTCCCACCTGTGCAACTCAGAAAAGCTGATGTTGGTGGGAAGGATCCAGATGGCACAGGCTGTAAAGCAGTCATTGAAATGAATGAATAGCCAGTCTGAAAATATGGACATTTTTGATTTGGCTTTATAGCCAGCATTACTGGTACTGAATGAAACATCATTTTATTAGTGCACCTATTCTTGCATTTTCATGGCAAAGGGCAGCACTAAATAAATAATGCCAGTTGAAGTGTTGAGCATTAGGAATAGCTATATGTGTAGTACCTGGCTACAGAGGAAGTGGCTACAGGGGCATCACGCTGAAAGGAGATCACTTCAAAAACAGGGTGAAGGTGTGTAGAGGACACTAAATGTGAGAATGAGTTTACAGAAGATATTAATATCCTGTGGGATGGAGACAAATATGAAGCTCATGGTACGAATAACATATAAAAAGAACAGAGGCCAATAAAAAGATAGAAGAACAGGTATTGGAGAGAAATGAAAATTGATGATGGTAAGATTTTAAAAAGGGCAGTGTAGATGGGCAAGTTACCCATTTGTGTAAGTCAGAGAAGCTGGATTTGGAAGGAGAATGTGTTTAAGTGAAGAGTAAAAGGAACTAGACCACACTGGCAGTGGAAAAGTGAAACATGTGGGCATGACTACTAACAAATGGCTGTTTTCCAATTTCTTTGTTCCCTCTTACATCCTTAGTATTTCCTTACCCTGCAACCATACTTCAGTTATGTTTATATATTTATGCGAGTAAATCTGTTTTTCATATTATTATTTTATTACATGTTTACATGACACAGTTCAGAGATGAAAGTGAGCATTCAACCCAATATTCACATGAATTAGTGTGTGGAATTGCCCAAAATTCAAACACAGTCTGTGTTTGGATTTTGAGCAGTACAAATACAATCTACAGTGAAATAACATCTCATAGATGTATAAAAATGTTTTTATTTCAACCTTTACCTTGTAATGCTACTCATAGCCATTGTGTGAGGTGACAATGGTTTTATGCCAGATGGTCCTGCCTCTGTTGCTTTCACTTCATGAGCCACATTACTACTAGTTCCTGTCACTTTTTCTTTTCCTGATCCTTTTTCACATTCTTTCAGCACTCCAAGTTCTATCAGAAGCTCTAACAGGTTGAGAATCACTTCACATACACGAAGAGTGCAACATACATTATCTCGCATTGCAGCACAGTGAACTGCCTGTGTGTTAAAAAAATACATATACAAGTTAGATAAACAATTATCTGCTTTTTATTAAATAAGATTACATTCATCACTCATTTGATACGCCTAATAGTGAGGATGTACTCATACATGTGAAACAAGTAAGAAAAGATAGTATAGCAATGAAAATGATGAATTTTTGAAAATATAAGTATGGAGAAACAAAAAATCTACTCACCAAGTGGGGGCAGGAGAACACGCGTATAAGAAAGTATTACAATTAACTAACTTTTGGAGCCAGCAGCTCCTTCTACTGGCAGATGGGCTGAAGCAGAAGACTTTAATCTTTCCTTCTCATCCCGTGTGGTGAGTCTCCCCTAACCCAGGGTTGTCGCTGACTTTTCCAAACTCTACCCCTTTTCCTAAACCACACCTGTCCCCTGTCCTTTTCCTTCACCCATCTTCCTTACCCTTCAACCCTTGTGCCAGAAGAAGGAGCCACTGGCTCCAAAAGCTAGCAAATTGTAATATTTTTAATGTATGCTTTGTCCTGCTGCTGGTGAGTAGATTTTGTAGTATCTGTTACTTAAATGATAGTATAGGACACATATATTACACAATAATGAGGACAAATGACCAGTCACATGCAGGTAAGAGGTTTGTGGCACAGAGTAACCACCAGGCTGAAGCCTGTCAGTGCACAGGAAATGTGCATGCTAACAAGAGGAGGGTAAGATGTGTAAAACAAGGAAATGGTGCAGGAGTAATGGGAGACAAGAGAAGAGTTGACAGGTGATTCTCACATGCAGCAGCACAGTGAGATAAGATAACAATGATGAAACTGAGCAGTGTTGCATGAGACAGACAAAGGAAGTGGGGGTAGAAATAGACAGAGAAATGTCAGAAAAAGATGGATAGAGGGCCTGGGCAATGGAGAAATGATATGGAGAATCGTGTTAGAGGAAAGAATGACAGAAGGATTTGGGAAAGCGGCTGTTGACAAAGATGACTAGCAGAGATTTTGGCTATGGGACAACAAGAATGTGTGATATGATGGAGGAACAATTTCCATCTTCTATTTTGGGTGGTTGGGTTTGCAATTAGTCACTGCCATTCTTGCAGATAGATGACTGATTAATCTCCAGATCACAGTGGCTACAAGTATGTTTTTGTCACATGAAGAATGACACAGGGAACTTGTTTCTGAAATAGTTGGATAGGATACTGTTGTATGTAAAAACTTGTAAAATTACTGGCCCATTTCAGTAATTCCTACTTTTCACTTCAGATACACCATATACAGATGCCAACGCTATAGGGAGGCATTTTTCAATGTCTTGTGGATGAAAATGTCAAAATAAAGGCACTGCTGGTAATAACTAAGTTTGGTGTGAACTGAAATTTTTTATGGAATCATCTGAGAATGTAAGGGGTCAACTGCCCCTTATGTATTGAGAACAATATATTTTTGCCTTACGCAGGTCACAATAGGTACTATCGATAGTCGAGTGTCCGGCACATCAGAGGGTACTCAGTGTTGTGACTCAGAGCAAGTAAGCTGTTGGCGGCTAAGCGAGCAGGGCGGATTTCAGCAGGATGGCCAACCGCGTTTGCAATTGTTTAACGGCCATGTGTGTCACCCAAAGCCATGGGCCTGACCTCCAGCAAATATGTAAATCGTGTTAATCAAATGATTTGTCTGATGTTTTTAAGCGTTCATTTGTGCACCATAATTGTGCGACAACCACAACAGACACCCAAAATTTGGATTGCCATGAGGATTGTGTATTCAGTGCCACATGAAGAATATTGGCATGTGGCAACATTATTAGGTGACCTGTGATGAGTTAACCATTATTACTTTGTCAGAGAAAGGGAGTAACTCCCTCATTCGTACTATTTAGACAAAAGATATAGAACATTAAGAACAAACTATGTACTGATTGTTGCTACCTGACATCCTAATTAGCTCTGTTGGATTTGATACGAAACAATTCCCATGCAAATATTAACTGATCAGCCTTTATCAGTTGCACATGATCGAAATATTTTTAAACTGTTAAGCTACAATCCACTAGTCAATAACAGTGGGATCAATAGGAAGAGTTTCATCATGGCATTCCATGAAAGGGCGTTGTGCAATTTTCAGACAGACAATAAGAGAAGGAGAATAACAACAAATGGTTTAATCGTGCTTATCGCGAAAGAACATTGGCAGTGATGATGAAGTTTGGTCTGTGGGGCACACAACTGCATGGTCATCAGCACCCGTACAAATTCCCAACTTTTACATAATCTAATTTGTTCACAATCCAATTGAGCCTCTATCATGAATGATGATGATGATGATTTGTTGAGGAAAACACAAACACCCAGTACACAGGCAGAGAAAAATCCCCAACTCAGCCGGGAATCGAACCTGGCACCCAGTGATCCTGAGGCAGCGTCGCTAGCCACTAGACCACAAGCTGCAGACACACTGGCAATATTAAGACAATAAGAAAAAGTTCAAATGGTACTGAAAACTTCACATTATGAAAAATTGTGTGAAAAACAATGTTGTGAAAATCTGTCTAAGAATCTTTGAACAATGTATTATGACATAACTGCAAAAATGCAGGATAACAGAACATAATAATACTTATAATTAAAAGTAATTGACAGTATCAGATGACAGGGACAGTGTTAATAAACTGTATCGTGGAGTACTAGCAAGGAAATTATTGCGAAAAACAGTGCAAAGTGAATATTAACGAGAGACATCGGTAGACATTATTGTGATGTAACTGATCGCATATTCATTATGAGCCCGTCAGAGAAGTGTTGTACTGTGACCTTACGCATGAAACTGGCTTTAAACCATATTAAAATCTTGTAAATTGATGTGGACCCATAAACTAATATGTAGGCAATAATGCTAGTGGCCAATGTTATTGTTGAGTGACGTCACACAGACGAGCTCAGCAGCCCTGTCAAAGAATGTCAGTCAGGAAGTAATTCAACACAGCACCAGTTCCAGCCGCATGAGAGTTTCGACGGCATAGACAAGATACACCAAGAAGCGAACAACACGCTGCCGAGGCTGGCATCTAATGGTGAAGCTATGAAGTATCCTGGCCATCGATCAGCGAACTTCAATGACCATGACTACATGCACCGTGCCAGGCAGCCTGTGACAGCAATGCATCGGCCAACAGTCACCGCACGGAATGAGCCAACAGCAGCAGCAGCGACATGACTAGTAGCGCGACTGGACTACCAGTAAACATTATGCGCACCAAACAAATTCTGCGGCGAGCGTTGTGTTATGTGGTTTTAGATTAGATTAGATTTACTTTCATTCCAATTGATCCGTAGTGAGGAGGTCCTCCAGGATGTGGAACATGTCAGAAAAACAACAATACATGACAAATATTTAAACTAAAACAAATAAGCTAATGTACCATTCCACAGGTCCCAAGTGGAATGATCGTCATTTTTTAATGAACACTAAGAGTCATTTTACAAATACTATTGCACTGAATTTAAAATAAAAAAGTTTTATATTTATTTATAAGGTAAGAAACATGTAATACAACTACTGTAATACTTATTTACAATGAACACATTACTGCACTGAAATGGTGCAGAAGTTAGATTATACTTACACACACACACACACACACACACACACACACAAATTTCCAGTGAACACATTACTGCACTGAAATTGTGCAGAAGTTATGTTGTACTTATATACAAATCAGTTGGTTTTCCTCAGAAATTCATCAATGGAGTAGAAGGAGTTGGCCACCAATAAATCCTTTAGGCTTCTCTTAAACTGAATTTCACTGGTTGTTAAGCTTTTTATGGCTGCTGGCAAGTTATTGAAAATGTGTGTTCCTGAATAATGCACACCTTTTTGTACAAGACTAAGTGACTTTAAATCCTTGTGAAGATTATTCTTATTTCTAGTATTGATTCCATGAATTGAGCTGTTGGTTTGAAAAAGTGATATATTTTTAATGACAAATTTCATTAAGGAATAAATATATTGGGAAGCTGTAGTTAGTATCCCTAGTTCCCTAAACAGGCTTCTGCAGGATGTTCTTGAGTTCACACCACATATAATTCTTACTGCACGTTTTTGTGCCCGGAAAACTTTAGCTTGGCTTGATGAATTACCCCAGAAAATAATCCCATATGACATTATGGAATGATGGATGGTGAGTGAAGACAACTTGCCAGTGCAATAATAATTTATATTACACTATCTGCAGAGTATATAACTAACTTTAATCACATTTTGTAATGCTACAAGAATTATACAGTAATTTTTCCTTCAATTTCGGAATTTTATGGCTCTGCAGTAGTGTGTCTATCTATGCTATTTTTGTTTTTTTACATTTTCACCAGCAAGGCAGTGGCGAATAGATTTTAAGACTTATGTTGCAGCATTAACTGTTGATTACAGATTTTATAGTATTAACTGGTGATATTGGTGTATTTTTGATGCTTTGGTGTGAGGTGATGAATATTACCATTTGTGTTTAATTCATGTAAGTTGGTGAGGCTTTAAAAAAAAATAAAAATAAAAAATAAAAAATTGTGTGAATAGGTATGTTTCTGTTTTAAGCTAGTTGAAGTACTGTTGTCATAATTTTGTTTAAATTGTCCGGTGGAAACCAAGCAGGAGATTCTGGAGGTAAAAGCTGAGAAGAAGAAGATAGGGCAGGAGAAGAGAGGTGATTCAGGAATCAGTTACTGTGGACTGTCAATAGAAAGCCCATTAACACATCCCACCAATTACCTCGAGACACCAATTAAACCCGGGAGTAGTAAATCAAGCATTGTAGGGGGAGGACAGCAAGACATGCTATTGGTGATATTAAAAAAGACTGATGCTGCAATTGAAGCCACCAATAAGGAAATCAGAGCCACCAAGCAGGACATGGAGGAAACGAAGCATGAAATCAAGGAAGACAATAAAACAACCAAAGAAAAGATTGAAGGCAAAATTGAAGCCACCAACAAGGAAATCAAAACCACCAATCAGAAAATCGAGGAATCCAATAGAATAACCCAAGAAAAGATTGACATCATCAATGAAAAGATTCCGATGACATCATGAGAAAAGAAAATTTGAATAGAGAATTACAGGATTATAAGGAAGAGGTGAGAAAATCTGCGAGGAAAGAGAAGGCAGATTCTAGAAGAACATAAACCTGTTCTAAGAAGATACAAAGAAGATGGGAGAGGAGATAACCGGGAAAGCCCAAGAAGAGGTTCAAGAAGTTCAGGAAGAATTATGGATAAGGATGGAAGAGATAATGCAGAAGTAACAACAATGTGAAGTAGCTATTAAGGGACTAGGCAACAAACAGACTGAATAATCTCAAAATATACAAAATGCAATAGCAGTGCAGGTGGAAGAAGATAATAGGCGGACTGCACAGGATACTCAACGTTTACAACCCAAAATCCAAGAATTAGAAACAAAAACTGAAGAGACTGACAGAAATACAGGTAATGCAACACTAGCTATAGGGGAAGATAAAGTACTAACATTAATGAGTGGTGATAATGGGCATCCGTGAGCTCATGTGAGACAAAAATATAAGGCAAAGGGATCAAAGCACCTGACGATTTTTGCGAGAAGACTGAGAGGTATTTTTCCAACACATTTTTGAGGCAAAGATAAAATTCAATTTGTGATAGATAGAATGGAAAGTGAAGCTTTTACAAGAAGAGTGAAGAAGGAAGACAAAGTTAGTAGTTACGAGCTGTCTGTCTAAAGAAGTACTGATCAAAGAGTAATCAATGTGCAATATTGGAAAACCTGCTACATTGCAAGTCTCTTAATAATTGGAAAGGTACCTTGAGAGAATTTGCTAAGCATTTATGAGAACTGAATGAAACTTCAGAGCAACCCTTAAATGATGAGATAATGATTTCTGCAATTAAGAGAAGAAACTTTGTCTGGAAGCCTGATTAAAGATAGAGAAGCCCTAACAGAGATATTGGTGCAATTGTAATCTACACGTGGACAAGAGAATAGTCAAGCAGGTGAGTAGGACCAAAGAGAAGAGCATTGCCAATGGAATCAGTTTGAGAATCAATCGTTCAATCGAGGAAGAGGTAGCAGTAGGTACTGTTGACAGTGGACCTGTTCGATCCCTTGCCTGTGCCAAAAGGAAATTACATCTAAATTGTAGTTGCAGAAGAATTAGTCGAGCGCTCCGTGCACCAGAGGGTAGTCAGTGTTGTTGGCTAAGTGAACAGGGCAGATTTTGACAACTGTTTAATGGCCATATGTGTCATCCAAAGCCGTGGGCTTGACCTCCAGCAAATACGGTAATGGTGTTAACTGAATGATTTGTTTGATGTTCATTTATGCACCATGATTGTGTGACAACCGAGCCGGACACCCACAATTTGAACTGAAGTGAGGATTGTGTGTACAATGACACATGAAGAAAATTGGCATGCGACAGCATTAATAGGCGACCTGTGATGATTTAACTGTTATTACTTTGGGAGTAACTGCCTCATTTGTGCTGTTTAGACAAAAGATATAGAACATTAAGAACAAACTATGTACCAATTATTGCTACCTGACATCGTAATTACCTTTATTGGATTTGATATGAAACAACTCCCATGCAAATATTATCCGATCAGCCTTTATCAGTTGCACACGATCAAACTATTTTTAAACTGTTAGGCTACCATCCATCCACTAGTCAATAATGGTGGGTTTAATAGGGAGTGTTCCAAAAGGTACAGTTCAGTGCCATAACTTCATGAGTTGAGGAGGACCAAGTAAAACTGCTTTTGGAGGGTATGTTAAAGTTCTGGAGGAAAAAGTGGAGGCGACCTATCAGATTGTTTCAATAGTAAGATTGCCAGCAATGTATACACCAAGAAAGGGGTTTAATAGATATAGGATGATTTTTTTTTCACTGTGCACAAAGTATATGAACTGATTGATGAGAGGATATGGAACAAAAAATGTCTAGTGAAATTATGTCTGGAAATGCATGGTTTCCATGTTTGAGACCTTTTATTAAGTCATACATTGTTACAGAGTCTGCGGTCTAACATGCACTGTACCATGCAGCCACAGTTACAGCACACATTGAAAATGGTTTCCATGGGCCTCAAAGCAAGCATGTACGCATTTTAGAATATTCTGTCTCACACTTTCACATCGAACAGGCTGCATCCAAACAGTGTCAAAGGCAGCATGAATACACTGCTCCATTGTCTCCACATCTGGAATGGGCTTTGCATACACAACACTTCTGAGATGGTCTCATAACCAGAAATCACACAGATTGAGTTCCAGTGAACAAGCAGGCCATGCAACTGGACCTCCTCATTTGACCCATTGACTAGGGAAGACACGATTGAGATGTGTCCAAACATTAACGGTGAAGTGGGCTGGAGTGCCAACATATAGCAGTCACATAATGCTTCTAATTATCAATGACACTTCTTGCTGCAGGGAAAGCAAAGTCATCCACAAGAAATGCCGAAAGTTCTGGCCTGTTAGGTGACATATAAGAAACACTGATCCCAAAATATGGTCACCAATTGTCCTGGCCCATACATTACGACTGCATTGATGCTGATAATATGCTGTCTGCATTGTATGTATTGAATTGTATGTTAACCGGGGACCTAGAAATGACAGAGAGGCTCCATCCCCGCTGCCGTCGCAGTGGTCCACAACCCCACGATGACTACCGCAGTCCACTTCACCCCTCCGCTGCCTTACACCAAACCCAGGGTTATTGTGCGGTCCGGCCCCCGGTGGACCCCCCAGGGAATGTCTCACACCAGACGAGTGTAACCCCTATGTTTGCATGCTAGAGTAATGGTGGTGTACGCATATGTGGAGAACTTGTTTGCGCAGCAATCGCCGACATAGTGTAACTGAGGCGGAATTAGGGGAACCAGCCCACATTCGCCAAGGCAGATGGAAAACCACCTAAAAACCATCCACAGACTGGCCAGTTCACCGGACCTCGACACAAATCCGACGGGCGGATTCGAGCCGGGGACCAGGTGCTCCTTCCTGCCCGGAAAGACGTGCGTTAGACCGCACGGCCAACCGGGCGGGCTGCTGTCTGCATACTATCCCACATATGACTGTTATGAAAGTTGAAGATACCACTCTGTGTAAAGGTGGCCTCATCTGTGAATAGGATGGATGACACAAATACTGGAATCATGGTTGCCTGGTGAAGAAACCAGTGACAAGACTGCTCCTGACATGGAAAGTCTATCACTAGTAAGCCCTGCACATGCTGTAAGTGATAATGGTAGAAACATTTGTCATGGAGAATGTTCCACACAGTCATCTGATGTACCCTGTACTGGCAGACCAACTGCCTGGTACTGACATGGCGGTCGCCGTCCACAGTATTAATAGCATTTTCCTCCAAGTCTGGTTTCCGAACATTTCGGGCACATTCTTCATAATTTTATGCTTCCTTAAATGACCCTCTCTCAGACAAATAGCGAAATACTGTTGCAAACATTGAATGGTGTGGTTTTGACGGCGGGGACAGGTTTCCTCATACAACCTTGCTGTCTGCCATCCGTTTCCATTTGCCTTTCTGTAAATAAACACCTTGTCGGCAAGCTCTTAATTAGAATATCGAACCATTGTGTACAACACCATGTCACATCCACTACAAGGTGAGTCAGCAAGAGAGGTGAACTAGACACAACATTACCAATTGCTGTGGCAGGAGAGGGCACTAGGGCATGACGTATGAGGAACAGTACCACCCTCTAGGAGGAAACCATGCATACTGTAACTGTGTGTGTGTGTGTGTGTGTGTGTTGGGGTTTATGGGCGCTCAACATCGAGGTCATCAGCGCCCTGACACACAGTAAAAGGAACGAATGTGGAGAGACCTAATAAAACTGAAAAACACACTCAATACTGGAACTGTGGCTGCATGGTACATCACTTATTACGCCGCAATCTATGTAACAAAGTATGACTGAATAAATGGTTTCCAGCACGGAAACCATGCATTTCTGGACATAAATTCATTAGTCCTTTTTGTTCCATAAATTCATTAGACCTTTTTGTTCTCTATCCTCTCATTGATGAACCCACTGAGTTTGTTCACAGTGGAAAAAAATCACCCTGTATACAACTGCAGTAAGTGGCTTATAGATGTGTTGATACAAATAGTGTTCATGTCATTTCTTATGATCTGCTGGTGGAATTGGTCCTCAAAGGAGAATTAATTATGGATTAAATTATGGTTGGCAAGTGCCCGCCCAGCTAACCACTTGGTACAATGTGCTGCTTCCCGAGCGGGAAGGTGTACCTGTCCCCAGCACGAATCCGCCCGGTGAATTAGTATCAAGGTCCGGTGTGCTGGACAGGCAGTGGATGATTATTAAGGTGGCTTTCCATCTGCCTCAGAAAATGCAGGCTGGTTCCCCTCATTTACACTACGTCAGCGATTGCTGCACAAACAATGTCTCCACATACATGTACACCATAATTTCTCTACCATGCAAACATCTGGAGTTACACTCATCTGGTATGAGATGTTCCCATGGGGGTCAACTGGGGGCCAAGACACACAATAACCCAGGGTTAGGTGTGGGGTGGAGGTGAGGTGGGTAGAGTGCTGTGGCCTGTTGTGGGGTTGTGAACCACTGAGGGCTACAGTGCGTCGAAGCCTCTCCGTCGTTTGTAGGTCCCCAGTTCAATACACACAATACACAATGGTTGGCAAAAAGGTTTACAGGTCTTAAAAGCCACAGTGACATCCAAGGACTCTGTTGGTAGTAAGACAGGAATAGTGGACATGGAATGAGGGAGATGATTAGTGCCTTGGTCATAGGAATGGAGACTGCATGCAACTAGTAAGATACATTGGTAATGAAGGTAGTGATTTTAAACTGGAAACTTTGTGACCACTCAGAACGGGTGAACCAGATGCAAGACCTGTGGAGTAAGATTTTTCGAGTTTTGGGTGGAGTTGATAAGTAGGTAAACAGCGGGATTGTTAGTGTGGAGAGGAAGATGGATTCAGATGGGAGGTATTTGGATAAACCTAATGTTCCGAGGAGCTTTTTGTCGTCATGTTGGGCATCTGAGATTGGTTCCCACTAGTAAAGTTTGAAAGCTGATGTGTCAGTTGACAGTAGCCTTAGCCAGATAATCAGTGGACTCTGTGACGGTGGGGGTACACCTATTGTCTGTAGAAAGAATGATACGACCAGGATGTTTTTAAAATTAGGTTCATCAGATACTGTTGAAAAACTTCTCCTAGTTGTCTTAATTTCAAGGATTAAAATGACTGTGACAGACCAAAACTACACTGCTTGTGATAATTACAGTTTTGTAAATGGTGGATGTGACAGGACATCCTACAAAACAGAACTATATGCTTTCTCTGAAAGGTACTTAGAACAGATTGTTTGGAGGCATTATGAAAATATATTAGATCTAATGGCAATAAATAGGTCTAGCCTCATTGAGGACTTCTACTCTAAAATTGGTATCAGTGACATCTCTCCTTGGCCCCACTTGATTTTCATGAGTTTCTAAAACTTAAGGAACACTTTTGAGGACTTCACTTCAATAGTGATGAAGTGGGGCAAGCATGGGTGAGGTTATGGCTCCATCAACAAAGTCAAACATTCTACAGTGATTGTATGAGTAAACTGGTCTCTCGTCAGGAGAAATGTATTTGCAGGAAGAGTGACCATGTTGGGAAATAAATAGGTAGACATGAAGAATAAAGTGAAGAATATTCATGAAGTCGGTTTTATTTAAAAAAAGCTTTAAGAGTTTTCACTTAAAAATTCATTACTTTTCAGCTTGTCCTCATATGTATTGGTGTGCAAAGGTTTCATCTAATGTTATCTGTTAGTTCTGGGATTCAGTCTGTTGGTTACTGTCAGGACCCAATTACACATTAAGTTCACCCCTGAGGCCACGTCTTTATTAAACAATTTTGAGTGCACGGGGGCCAGTTCTGGGCCCTCTGTTGCTCTCCTTGCATGTCTATGACATCTCACCTTTACCGTTCCATCATAAAGGTGCCAGAGCAAAATATATGAATACTGCAACCGTCCAGATGAATGACAATCTGTCTTCTTGTTCACATGGGCACAAAATCTGTGACTAAAACTAAACACAAATAATTTAAGTATCTCAGTACACATTAATTAGTCCTCATTTATGTGATTGATAGTCCCCTTTTCATGTTGACAGTACCGTGGTGCTATACTAGAAAACTGTGAAGATTAGGGATGCAACTTTAGATAAAAATCTCAACCGGACACAAAACTCTATCCTACATGAGGAAGACCTCTGCTAGTTTCAACACTCTCTAGGAATAAAGAAATGTATTTTCACAGAAATGGAAGCTTGTGCAGTTATTCGTTTTTGGGAATCCAATCCAACATGGAATAAGTAGTAAACATTTTAGACAGTTACAGCTAACAGTAAATGGTGGTGTGTTTTAGCCACTTGTTTGATTCTCTCAGTGCCTCATACACCTAATTAGGATGTAGTCAGACTAGCTACATGACTTCCACACAATGTGTCAACTTCATTGGGTTCTCAGTGTGGATTCCATAAGTACCTCACATCATGCATGTAGTTAACAGTCATCTCTTCACAGTTTCAATATAAGATCTCGCTTGCTTACTATTCTAGCTGAGGCCATCTATGAAACAAAAATGCCTCAAACTTCTTCCTATTTGTTGCTATCCACATATGGACATCTACCTTGAACCGTATTTACAGTTCAATACCCTTCTGCATTTCAGAAAAATGCTTCAGGTCTTTCGTTAGTCATCCTCATATTTTTGCCCAAAACTTAATATGTATGGCCACTTTACTCCATCAAACAAAATAGCAAATGCTGGCATATTACTCTTCCTCTCCCAGCACTGCTACATTATAGCCCACACTATAAATCTACCTGTTATTCTACTATGCACAAACAAATTAACTTTTTCTCTTGATTATAGCTGTTCCAGTTTTTACTATTTCTGGCATAAACATTTCTCAGAGTAAGGTGCCTACACCAAATGTAAGACCTCTTATAACATATGTTTCAATAAATGCAAAGAAACATTATGTAAAATGCCTAGTTATGTATAAGAAAGGGCTTTGTGATCCTAATATTGCCAGGATAAATCAGAAATGAACAACAGAGCAACCTTTACAAAGGCACACCAAATGCTGCAGGAAGCCTACAGTTAGGAGTGCTTTCGCCATACTCAGTGTTATGAATGGCTCACAATGTTTTAAAATGGCCAGACAGACATTAAAGATGACCTTCATTCAGGACATCCTTCGACGTCTACCGATGACACTCATGTCAGGAATGTCAACGAAATTGTGCATGCCAATCATAGATTGACTGTCTGAGAGATTGCAGAAGAAAGTAACATTTCAATTGGATCATGTCATGAAATCCAGTCACATCAACTTGGAATGCATTGTGTTGCAGCCAAGTTCGTCCCACAGCTCATGAGTCAAGACTAGAAAGACCTTTGGCTTGCAATCTGTGAAGAGCTTTGTATCACACAAATGAAAACAAGATGTTCCTTAAGAGAATCGTAACTAGTGATGCGATATGGGTCTATAGCTACCACACTGAGATCAATGTTCAGTCTTCTCAATGGATCGGGAAAGGTTTTTCACAACTAGAAAACTAGGTCAGGACAAATGTCAAAGCCATTCTGATAGTTTTCTTTTTTTGACTTTGAAGGATTAGTTCATCATGAATTTGTGCCACAGGGACAAACTGTTAATCGATGGTACTATCAGGATGTGTTGCAATGCCTGTGAGAAAATGTGAGGAGGAAATGGTTTGAAATGTGGTGACACAATTCATGGTTCTTGCATCACGATAATGCATCCACGCACTCATCCCTGTTGCTGCATGACTATGGCACAAAAAACAAAATCAATGTGCTGCCTCATCCTATGACCTCTCCAGACCTTGCCCCTTGCCAAATTTTTTGTTATTTACAAAGTTGAAAACTCCACTGAAAGGATGAAGATTTCCAATGATAGATGAGAAAAAAGTTTCGCAGATGGTACTTCAAGTGATACAGCAAGAGGCACACCAAGACTGCATCTGGAAGTGGAAGTGGCATTGAGAACACCAAGACTGCATCTGGAAGTGGAAGTGGCATTGAAAAAAGGAAATGAGCATTTGGTGTCATTGGCCAGGAGGCCGCTTACGGGGTAGATCAGGCCGCCTTGGTGATTGGAAGTGTTGTAAAAATTGTGGAAGAGGGTATTTTGAAGGAGACCATGCACAATAAGTAAAAGTTAGATGTAGAAAAAATTTGTGGACAAAAGTCCAGAATTTTTTGAACAGACCTTATACATACAGTTTAACTGAACACGTGATCAAGGTTAAGCATAGGCATACAAGAACACTCAGTGGTTTATTTCTACCTCTAGATGCTTCCAAATATCAGAACTGCATATCTTCTCACCCAATTTATATGCTAAACATCTTGTTATTGTTAGTCAATATAATTCAGCTAGTTACTTTCTTTCAGGAAGGGATATGAGGTCATTTGGGAAGACTACAGACATTCATGTTGTCCACAATGTTCAGTTGGAGGACAGTCATTTTATATCTGTTTTTGAAGTTCAACTAGACGATACCATATGTGTTTACAATACAAGAAAAGAAAATGGGCATTATTGGGGGGCTTACATATTACTCCATTTATTTAGTACTGTATGGTTTGGAATGTGCTGTCAGTAGCCATGTTATTGCTGGATTAGCTCTCAGAGCTGGATGAATCCACACCCTGTCCTCATGGTCAGTGCTGTGTTAAGGTGAACAGATAATCAGTACATACTAATGTTATAGGGCTCAAGTGGATGTAACTACAAGCTAAGCCTTTAGTTACATTTAACTGTCAATACTTACCAAATATGTGACTTATGCTCTAAAGAACATTGTGATACATAAAAACAACCAACAAAAAGAAAAAGGTCAAAGAAAAATGTTTTTGAAATAGGAGAATACACTCAAAAGCAAAAGTACACTAAACTACCACACAAAATACTTCATTATTTGTATCACCAATCAGTACCAAGCATAAAGGTTTGTGTAAGATTGGTGTAGTTACCATCTGTTGTTAAAGCCTTAGTTTCATATTGAATGATATCTTAAAACTGTGAAAACTAATGGACCTACAGATGAATACAACAGCAATAGTTGCAATTTATCTGTATGATGATAGGTCAAATCACCATGTCCCACTATGGAGAAACTGATTACTGGTTTGCAGAACAAAGCAAGAATAGGCATGTTTCCCTTCATGATCTGTCAACAAATAAATCAGTTACAACTGGAGCTGTTGTGTTTATCATTGTTAGTTTAAAGTTTCAGACTCAATTGCCACTTTTCTAGTATGGAGAAACTTATGGTCAGAAATAATCTCTGGCATGGTTCCAAATATGTACAAATTACCTGTAAGACTACTCGGTAGTCTATGTTTCCTTCTTTTGTGATATAACATGCAGATCCTTGAGCCTCAGGAACTTCCTCACCAGCATAGGTTATATTTGAATCTGTCTGAGAACGAGTTAGACTTGGTTTACGTTCTTGGTTCAACAAACTTCCTTGCAAGCTTATAGCATCAAGCTGACTGTCAACAGAACCCTGTTTGAATGATACAAAAATGTTCTCTGTAACATACTTATATTACAAAGACAATTAACTGGTACACAAATGTAAAGCCCACATCCAGAATTTAACATTTATTTTCTGTATCTTCTAGCACAGTTATAATAAAGAGGGATGGATTGCTTAAAATTATGCACAAGTTGGGGCAAATAAAAGGGGTGTGGATGAGTGGAAATGATTGGACATGAAGGTATACATATAACCACACCCCGACACATACACCACGTGTACACCCACCATGTGATTCAAACCGATCTGGGCTGTGTCAGTGTAACTGGAGCAGTGCAAAGGGGATGATGGTACTCACAGTGGTGTAGTGGGCATTTGTTGTGGAGAGTTACATGACAACAAAGTTGTGGAAACTGTGTGGTCAGTTGTTTGCTGAGAAGTTTAATGATGTCAATGTGCCAGCAAAGAATGCCATGCAATGCTTACTCTGAAAATGGCATCAGACAGGATCTGTTTTGAACAAGTCAAAAAACATTTCGAAACATGCCCGCACAGCAGGAAATGTGGCTGCTGTTAACCAGAAAATGCTTCAGAGTCCTACCAAATCAACTCGATGCCTGTTGCAAGAAACTAGTATATCACTCCAATTATGCGAATAAATACTCAACCTGGACCAGCACATGCAACCCTATCATGTGTCTGTCGTTCATGCATTAAAATCAGCAGATGCTCCTCAGTGTCTCCAATTTTGTGAGTGGTTGTTTACTGAGATAACAATGAATGGCTCGAACATGGATATGTTATTTATGTTGAATGAAGTCTGGTTTTACCTGAGTGGATACGTCAACTCACAGAATCACCTGTTCTCAAGAGCAGTATAACTTCCACAAAACACTATTGCGTGATAAGAAGGTTGGAGTTTGATTTGCAGTGTCTACACTCTGCATTATTGGTCCCATCTTTTTCCATCATGTACTGACTGACACTGCCAACATTTTGAAACCATCTGTGGCTGCATTAACAGAGGAGGAAAAGACCTACAGTTACTTCCAACAGGATGGAGCAACCGCCCATACTGTTGGCCAAACCTTCGAGCACATTTACACAATCTTCACACCTGTCAGAGTTGTTAGCAGAGGTCAGTCTGGCTGTGGCTCTAGCTGGCCACCCACGTAACCTGGTCTGTTAGTCTGTAATTACTTTGTGTGGGAGTGCTCAAGTCTAAGGTGTATCAGAACCACCCTCATGGTCTTCAAGAACTGCAGCAGAACATTTTGGATGAGATTGCAGCAATTTCAGAAGCCCAGCTTTGATCCACCTTCAGTAACCTGCTGACCAGAGCCCAAAAGTGAAAAGGGATGAATGGTGGTCACTTTCAATATATGCTGTTGGTGTTGTTTGCACTAAAAGTTTCTTGTGTAAAATGAATCAGCTGAATTAAAAGAACAATTGAAATTTAAAATTGCTACAAACAAATGTCCCCTATTATAAAGCTACACTTTTAAAAAGAAAGTAAAAATGATGCTGTTTTTCTGGCAAAACTGTTAAAGCTGCTAGTAACTACACTTGCCTAAAGACCTACAAATGTGAATGGTGTACAAGGCGAATGTATGTCATGTAAGGATGAAGCATTATGTTACAGTGAAAATTATTTGCTGTAACACAAGTACATTACAACATTCTCATAATTCAATATATCTGTAGCAATATGGTTATAATAGAGGGAAACATTCCACGTAGGAAAAATATATCTAAAAACAAAGATGATGTGACTTACCAAATGAAAGTGCTGGCAGGTCGACAGACACACAAACAAACACAAACATACACACAAAATTCAAGCTTTCGCAACAAACTGTTGAAAGACTTACCTTAGGGGGAAAAAGGACAGGTATACACTCGCGCACACACACACACACACACACACATATCCATCCACACATATACAGACACAAGCAGACATATTTAAAGACCTGTCTGCTTGTGTCTGTATATGTGTGGATGGATATGTGTGTGTGTGTGCGCGAGTGTATACCCGTCCTTTTTCCCCCTAAGATAAGTCTTTCTGCTCCCGGGATTGGAATGACTCCTTACCCTCTCCCTTAAAACCCACATCCTTTCGTCTTTCCCTCTCCTTCCCTCTTTCCTGATGAGGCAACAGTTTGTTGCAAAAGCTTGAATTTTGTGTGTATGTTTGTGTTTGTTTGTGTGTCTGTCGACCTGCCAGCACTTTCATTTGGTAAGTCACATCATCTTTGTTTTTAGATATATCTGTAGCAATAATTACACATGACTTCAGGTTAAGCTCAAACAGAAAATCACATGAAATGCCATCCAATATTGTTTTCTTCTTAATTCGTACTATTGGTGTATTAGACTTTCATAGTGCACGTATAATATCATAAACTCATGAATATATGTGCCAAATTTGTAATAATGATGAATAAAGGAAGATTGACTATTGCACAAATGATAGAGGTTCTGTTACTATTTTTGGAAACAAAGAGTATCATAGAGAGAAAAAGACATATTTCTGTTGTCATTTTACTACAACCATCCTACAGACAATGTTCAGATTATTTTGTCTGTTTTAAAGTAGTGAATATATTTTGAAGAATAATAAGCCACATGCACATATACAGTTAGTGTTGTATGCCAGAAAAAAATGAAGCAATATAACTGGCTTTGACTCATATGTCCAAGTAAATCAACGTGAATAGCCTGAGTAATTTACAGCAGCTGGTTAATTTCTTTCTACCAGATCATTACAGCATGTAAACCTACATAGAAATACATCAAACAGAAATAACAGCTTTCCTAATTGGATAATCAAGAAGTGTAGTATCGTAGAACCTCCAGGCCACCAACAGAGATAAACCACCAGGATGATGTTATAAGTGGTGGTCATGTGAGCAACAGTCTCAACTTCTGCTTCTACTTGTAGTTCTGTGCTTCTAGTGAGCATTCCATGTTGCTAATTGGTGCTGAACATTGCTCCAAGTTGTTGACAGTTAGGTCTACTGGCAAGTATTCAGGGCGTATAGATGTCTGCCCATGTCAGGTCTCTGCTTATTGCTAGCCATGGCTGTAACAAGTTGTCAACAGTGTAGCAGTTCTTCAGTATAAGGCGAGTACAATATATTTATTCAAAATGCATCTGTGTCAACTAATCTTTTGTTTGCCTGTCCAGTTTCCTACAGTGAAAGATCCTTTGGCCATCTTCCACCTATTTATCATTAGCAACGGGGACATTACGGTTGCAGATGCGTAACAGAACATCTAGCGACAGACTGTTGAACCAACGACCCCACATCATTTTCCTTCCTTTGTCATATATTCTTCTTATAACTTATTGGACATTTTTGTTTGTGCTTCTACTATTTGTGCTTGTGGGGATTTCAGTCCATGCTTACCACTTCTGCTCAGTTTACTTGTTTGTGCTCCGCATATTGATATAGCTTTAGCATTTTTTGCTTTGCTATGGCTAACCGACTGCCTCACGCCCCACGCACGCCTGCCTCGCAATTAGCGGTGCCACAATTGCAAGCGCCTTTGGCACTGATGTTCAATCTAACACAGCTTCTTTAGTTAGAGATGCAACAAATGAAGCAGCCTACTGAGATGATGAGTGACTTCATTCAAATACAGATGGAAACCAATGAGACTCCCAATCAGATGTCATCAACTATGGCAGCACCACAATTTATGCAGCCATCATTGGTGCCTCTGTTTTGGCCATTTGAAGAGGATGAAGAGGATTAAGTTGAGTACTTGGCTCAGTTTGAAGCTCATCTATATGTACAACAAGTACCACGTACTGTTAAACAATCTTTTTTCTTACCAAAGGTTGGAGTGTCAGTCTATCGATTCTGCTCCAAACTATTCCCCACTTCCCAGCCAGAACTTGTGAACTGTGAGGATTTAATCCCAGTTTTGAATAAATATTATGATGAGAACGTTTGGGTGGTGGTTGCCAGGTTTAAATTTTTCAGACTAAAGAAGCAATCAGGACAAACGTATATAGACAATCAGGGACACATTTGCAAGTGCTTATTAGGCAGTGTAAGTTCAAATATCAGTGTGACAAGTATTATAGTGACCCCATGATATATGACACCATTGCTAAGAATGTGGTTGAACACAGAATAGGGGGAAAGATTTTCAAGTATGCTGACTCTTTCTTGCACCAAGTTTTGAAAATTATTGTACATCAAGACTCATGTAACAGAGCCGTAGACAATTTTCAAACAGTCAACATTTGTGCTGTAGCGTCTAGCAACAGCACTGCGTGGCCATGTAAATAGACCCCTTCCAAGTCAAGTACACAGTAGCCAACTCAGGCTCAGCATAGCCAGTCACATAAACTGCCATGTCTTCAACACGTGGCAAAACCAAGGTGAAACCACACCAGACGTGGCACCATGACAGCCAAGGAGTATTGTACACTGGTTGCAGACTGTGTACACCCCTCCATGATGATCATGTTTCCCATTGGCAGTGGCATTTTTCAACAAGACATCTGGGATGTGATTGACATGGCATTAGAGCTCATGGCTCCCTACTTGGAATTTACGAGAATTATGTGACCTGTGTGTGCAGATGTGGTGCCAATTCCTCCAGTGACCTACTAAGGCATTGTTGCTTCCTTGCCGTGATGCATTTCCAGTGTTATCATGCCAGACGTGGGATGTTCTGGCTGAGCAGTGTATATTTGGCCTTCATTTGTTTGGTTTCCTTGTGATAGATAATGTGCTGTCAGTTACTACTCATTTTGATTCGAAGGACAGTGTTGCTCAGTTGTGTACTGAATTCGAAGAATTGTTTACTGATGGCTTAGGCATAGCTTCTAATTATGTAGCACATTTGACCATGAAAGACAACACACAGACTTGTTTCTTCAGGGCACGCGCTATACCACGTGCACTCCGTGAACAGGTTGCTCAGGATCTTTCACAATGGCTGGACAGTGGCATTATTGCACCCATCACAGTGGGCACCTCCATTAACATTGTCAAGAAGCCTTCAGTTAAATTGCGTATTTGTGCAGACTTGATGGCAACAATCAACTCCCAAATAATGACTGATTAATTTCCTCTGCCTCAACCTGATGAACTTATGGACCATCTAGGAGCTGGTCATTACTTCTATGAGATTGATTTACACAATGTCTACCTCCAGATCCCCTTAAATGAACAGTGAAAACAAATGTTTGCCATTACTACTTACAGGGGACTCCTCAGATTCCTTTGTTTGCCTTTCAGCAGCGCATCTGCACCAGCAATTTTGCAGCACTATTTGGAACAATGAACTGTATCTGTGGCTTCATGCACAAATTATTTAGATGATATAGTGGTATCAGACTGCGCAGCAGACAAACACCTAAGTAATATGCACACCTTGTTTTAGTGTGTGTTATTTAAAACTGAGATTGAGTTCTTGGGGCACATAATTAATTCTTAGGGTGTTTATCTGACACAGTCACACTTGCAGGTCATTTGTGACCTCAAATCTCCAAAGAATATTGCTGAACTGCGGTCAGTACTTGGGAAGCTGGCATATTACATTCACTTCATTAAGAATGCATCTCAGATTGTGACACCATTGCACTGTATTCACTGCAAGAATGTACCTTTTGTGTGGTCCCAGGAATGTGACACTGCTTTTTGACAACTCAGAGGCGCTTTGCTCAGTGATCATTATGTAGTTCATTTTGATCCTTCCATACCCATAGTCCTGGCTGTGGATGGCTCTTCATATGGCATTCACAATGTACTCTCACACAGAATTGGTTCTGTTGACACACCAATAGCCTTCACCTCCAAATTGCTTAGTAAATCTTAGAGCAACTATTCACAAATAGAGGAGGCTTTAGCTGACAAAATTTCATATTTGTATGGAAGAAAACTCTTCTTGGTCACTTAACACAAGCCTTTGCAGTCCTTTTGAACCCTGTCAAGTCAATTACGAATCACACTGTGCAGAAACTTCAATGCTGGACTCTCATCTTATTACACGGCCAATACGACATAACATACAGGGCTGCGTCCAAGCATGCCAACCCAGACACGATTTCCCATCTTCCCTTGGGACAGGAAACAAACTTTGACACAAAAGAAGCACCTTCTTGCCACACTGGTGCACAGGATTCAGATATGCTGGACTTGTTTCCATTAGATCACCGGAAGATTGTCCAGGCACATCTGCACTGGTTGGTCCCACACTGTGAAACAAATTCTGGCATGGTGGTTCACCGATACTGTCCATATTGGCACAACTTGTCTGTGCTATGAAGTGTCTTATTGCTACATACTGAATCTGAACAATCACTTGCAATGATTCTACAGGTTCTCCAGAGATATGTTCTTGGTTTGGTTCATCAGGATCACTGGGTTATGGTCTGCACCAAACAATTAGCTCACCAACATTGCACATGGTTTGACACGGACTCACAAATACAGCAGATGACGGCTCAGTACCATGCTTGTGCAGAATACAAGGCAGCCCCTCCTCTTGTGGTTCCCATACACTCTTCAAGCCTTCCAATCCATATATTGCCATGAGGTCCAGAATTCAAAGACTTCTGTACGGCACATGGGATTGGTCACATCATAAACATGCCTTTTCATCTACAGTCCAGTGGAGAAATGGAATATTTTCTTTGCACTTTAAGACAACAGATGGATAAACTCCACACCCAAGACATGGGGAACCAAAATTTGCTGCTCTTCTTATCATCCTACCACTCCCAGCCTCACAATGGTGCATCACCGACCAGGTTGCTTCACGGATGATGCCTCCGCACGTTGCTGCTCCAATTACTGCAGCCATCCCAGCGATCAGTGTCTACTCAATCCACTCAGGCAATGTATAAACCTAACACACCATTTTTTCAGATTAGGGAATCGGGCACTATTTTAAAGTTGCTTGGCAACCGCTTGTTTTTGAAATAGGGTCCAGGCAGAGTAAGGCAGCAGCATCTGAATCAACTTGACAGCTATGAACTGCATGATCCTGCTGCTGAATCTCTGTTCTCAGATTTGTGGGCTGTCCAGATGATGCAGCCTGCATCACCTCCAGCTACTTGGGGCTCTGCATCATCAGTGCCTGGCCCTGAACCAAGGGACCTGGACCCTACGCCTCATCTGTTGCCAAGTGGACGGCAGACATCCAAAGGTGATGGTAGCCTCCATTCTGTGGCAGCCAGGGAGACACCACATAACTTCAAGATAGTGTTGCAGTTCCACCACCAAAAGACCTCGTACCATCATTGGAAGCAGGGGCACACCCTCCATCTCATTTCTTGGCTGGTGTTCTGGGATGGATGCATTACAGGACAGGAGATTAGCACCAGCCACAGTTTCAGCTCCTGTGGAGGAAGTGTAGTGTCACAGGTGACTGATACTGCCAGAGCTCGCAATTCAAAGATTCCTGTACGCACTTTCAAGAAATGCTTTGAACATCACTGTCAATGCAGGACCTCCAGGCCGCCAACCAAGGAAGACCACCAACACTGTGTTAATAGCAGCTACCTGGGTTACAGTCTCTTCTACTTCTATTTGTACTTCCATGCTTCTAGTGATAGTTCCATGATGCTAGTTGGTGCCAAACATTAATCCTAGTTGTTGATAGTTAGTTCTACTGGCAAACATTCAGTGTATATTGATGCATGCCTATGGCAGACATCTGCTTATTGATAGCCACAACTATAACAATTTGTCAACAGTGTAGCAGTTCTTCAGAATATGTTGACTACAATATATTCATTCAAAGTGCATTTGTGTCAACTAATCTTTCACTTGCATGTCAGATTCCTACAGTGACAGATCCTTTGACCACCTTCTACCCATTTACCGTTAACATCAAGGACATAACAGTTGTTAATGCAAAACACAACAAGGAAAAGATGTGTAATACAAAACATGATTTTTTCTGATGAAACCTAGTTTCATGTGAATAATGTTACAAAAATTAAAAGTTTGCTTTTAGGTGAAGGGATCTGCACATTAAAGGTACTTAAGACAAGCACATGTGGAAAATATTACTGTGAGAGTTGTTTTTCCTACATCATGGCCACATGTCAACCACTTCTAGCCTAATAGTTCACGCACAATGGACCTGCCAAAACTGTAGATGATATCTTATGCAAAAGGCTTAGTCTTTGTGAACTGTGGAATGCATCTGAAGATCATAATGATGGCAGAATGTGGCATCCTCACCCGCTCGACATTAACTCTGTGACATATTCTTTTCAGGCACAGAAAGAAATAATTCTGTACACAGACAAATCGGAAATTAACTAAAGGAAAGCCATAATCACAAAACAAGAATGATTAAAAGTGGTAAACTTATTTCTGATTTGGGATGCACTGATAGAAGTACAGATACTACGAGCATTCTGAACACTGTAGGAATAAAAATAGTAGGTAATTCAGTTATAAGAGTCGGAGAAGTGAAGGCTGATGAAGTACATACACAATGACAAGTGAGAAATGGATAAGAAACAGAACATGTGGGTCATCAGTATAAAGAAGGAAATTTTAGTGAGTTATATAAATGAAGCAGAAAAGCAAGCCACAACTGAACTGTGTCTTCAGGGGAAATAATATTTCTTAGGCTACATAAGATACCAGAATCTAAGAAATATAAAAATGAGTCGGGAAAAAAAACATAATGGCAACTAGAGTGACTGCTAGGAATTTTCCGCTAACCATGTATCCATAAAAACAAGATGTCAGTGCCAATTTTCAACAGAAATCACTGTGAATCACTGATTCTTGAATGATAACAGCTTGAAAGCAACATTCAGGATGGTCAGAAAATTTCTGAAATGCTTGTAGGGATGTTGCAAGGCAGGTTGTGCTGAGACATGTTAAGAAAAAAATTCGATATGTTTGGCCATTTCCGAGTTATTTAGCACTAAAGTTAGCCAATCAGGTCATCATGTGCATCAATTCAAGTTTCAGCTGACCAAACAAAGCACTTGCTGGGCAACACTGCTCCTGGCAAGACGCTTGAATGTGAGTACACGACACACCAATTGGCTAATTTCAATGCTAAAAACTCAGAAACAGTGCAACATATCAAATTTTTTTCTTAACATTTGCGTCTCAGTACAACCTGTCCACCAATATCCCTGCAAGCATTTCAGACATATTCTGACCACTCTGTATATGTGTATTGGCAACCAAAAGTAACTGATTCCTCTCCTACAGGTACAGGGATGACCGAGATTGTTCTCCTGCTACTGTACGCATTGCTTTAAATCTGAAATCTGTTGACCACCTGTCAACCAACAACAGTGTTTGGCCAACTGTTTCAAAACGGTGTATTGGAGAGGCAGATAGCAGAAACACCTGTTAACACCTCACACACCTGCAGGGAAGACACTCATGATACTTTTGAGACCCCTTCTACATTATATAGAATATAGTAATTATGTGGCGGGTCAGGTAGTGGAATATCTGTCCATTTCAGATAAGAAAAATATTTTTTTTTTTTTTGTGACAATGTTCAAAGAATTTCGTTACGAAGCAATGAAATCAGGAGCCGTGACTGCCTATCCTTTCATAAACAGCTGTGTCAGTCACTCCTTCAATATGGCAAAAACTAAACTTGCTTCATTTCAAATTGGGCTCCAAAGGCTACATGATGGAAAAATGGCTAGAATCAATAAAAAGAAAACTGAAGATACTCAGAAACTGGATAAGTACATCCATGGAGAAGATACTGAGATTTTTTATGAGGAGATATTGAAATGACCGACTACAAGTGATAACTTGTAAAGCTACGAACTATCCAGAACTTTGAATTCTACAAAGTAGCTGTTTTCAACTTCATTTGAAGATAATTGTTCATTATTTAATCGGTTAGTAGGACATGTTCTGAGACATCGAGGGATCACCAATTTAGGATTGGAGGGCAGCGTAGAGGGTAAAAATCGTAGATGGAGACCACGAGATGAATACACTAAGCAGATTCAAAAGGATGTAGGCTGCAGTAGGTACTGGGAGATGGAGAAGCTTGCACAGGATAGAGTAGCATGGAGAGCTGCATCAAACCAGTCTCAGGACTGAAGACCACAACAACAACAACATTTAATTTATTGTGTTTTAGACCAGAAATATGTAATTTTCAATGTGTTATACTCACAAAAAGTGCTAAATTCCCTTGTTGCTAGAAAAAGGAACCATGTTATAATTTTTTGTGGAAAACATGAAAATTATTTTCATTTGCAGTATTTATGATTAGCGTGCAACAAATGTTAAAAAATGTGTATACACGCGGCCTTGGGTTGCCCTACAGCACTAGGATGTGTTTACATGTCCCACGCCACCAGCCTTCCCACCACTAGGGACGAGTTTAGGCACGCTGAGTCACAGCTACCTGAGCGCTACGGATGTGTAAACATGCAGAGCTGTCTTTCCGTCCTCCTCTTCTAGTAGCTGTTCAGTAGTCTGACTATGTAGTTCGAGAGTGCATACATCTTTGTTGCTGTATTCGATCTTTGCAGAATTCGACTTAGATTCCTATACTTTCATCAGTTTTCTTGTTTTCTATGTGAGAAATGTCATGTCGCCATGGTTGCACAGATAAAGAAATCCTGGATATGTTCACTAAGAGCGACAGTGAGTGTGAATTATCTGACATTGCTAACAGTGATGAGTCTTCAACAGAATTTCAAAGCTGTAATCCTCAGTCCTTTACATCAGAGGGGAGAGCAAGAATTACATTCTGCAGTTCCTGTGAATCCAAGGAATCAGAAAGTGACAGTGAAATGGTTCAGAAAAGAGCACGCTTAAGTGACACATCTGACTGTAAAGAAACCGATTTCCAGCCTTAAACAATTACTACGATGACTCAAGTTCAGGACACAAATGTCAATTAGATACTGACCCAAACATTCTTTCATTTTTTGTGATATTTATGTCTCAAGAACTGTTGCAATTTATTGCAGACGAAACAAATCGTTTTTACGTTTACACCAGAGAAAATACTACAGAATCTGTGAATTCTCGACTGTCAAAGTGGAAAGACACTGGATTTGAGGAAATGTTTTGTTGCTGTTTGCCTTCTAATGGCGCAAGTTAAGAAGTTAAAATTAGGTAATTATTGATCCAGAGATACACTTTTGAACCCACAGTTTTCAGCAAAATTATGTCCCGGGACCGTTTTTGTCTTCTTCTGAGAATGTTACACTTCAGTGATAACTCTGTCAGTACTGGAGGCAATAGTCTATTTAAAATTAGGGCGATTGTTGACAAAGTTCGTAAGATGTTTCGTAATTCATTTTGCCTACATCACAAGCTTTGTATAGATGAAAGTCTCTTGCTGTTCAAAGAACAATTATCTTTTAAGCAATTTATTCCAACCAAGCGAAGTAGATTCCAAATAAAGACATTTGTACTGTGTGACTGTCAGAGTTGGTATATTTTAGATTTTATTGTATATACATGTGCAACAACAGAAATTGGGTTCCACAATTTGGGAAAAAGTGGCAACGTAGTGGCAATTCTTATGGGACCATAGTTGGAACAGGGTCATATTCTATATGTCGATAACTGATACTCTAGCCTGGACCTGTTCTTCTGGCTTCACAACCATGGAGCAGTCACATGTGGCACTGTTCATAAGAACAGGCACAACATGCCAGAACTGCAGAAGAAATTAAAATGAGGAGAAACTAAGATTAGGTCCACTGACATGGTCCTTGCTATCAAGTGGTGCAATAAGAGAGAGGTGTACACGTTGCCCACAAGTCACACAATACAAATGGTTGAAACAGAGACTGACAGAGAGACGTGTGAGAAAATAAAGAAACTGCAATGTATTATAGATTACAATTCGAGTATGGGTGCAGTCGACCGTTGTGACATGTTACTGAGCTCAGTGGGATCAGTGCGTAAGGCTGTGAAATGGTTTAAGAAATATTTTTTTCACATTCTGGATTTGTGCATTCTAAATGCTCATGCTCTCCACCCGTCAGTAACAGGGCGAAAAATGGCACTCGCAGAGTTTCACCCTTCTCTTGCAAGGGAGATTGTAGAAAAATTTGCTACAGAATGGAGAAAAGCTGGTAGGGGAAGGCACTACTATGACGAGAATCCTGCGTGATTCACAGGGAGACATTTTCCGGCTGTTATTGTGAGTGAACATTCCCAGAAAAGTATGCTAATGCGGAGATGCATGATTTGCATGAAACAGAAAGTGCGCTGGGAAACTAGATACCAATGCAAAACTTGCAGCGTTCCATTATGTGTTGTGCCCTGCTTTCAGACTTATCATACAAAGAAGCATTACTAATCATTGGGAACTAAATCTGAGAAAATTCATTGACAAAACCCATACATTAATCTGGATACGATTCATTTAAATTATTAACATGTAACATGGACAGTAATATTCTTTTATCCTTAGTAGTACAAATGTAGATCACACTCGGTCTACTTGTACAAAACAGGTTTTCCATAACTGATTTAATAGAACAAACAGGCAGTATAGCAAAATTCTTGACCATGTCCATAAAAAGTAAAAAAGTGTGTACTATTCATGAAAATTTTCAAACTGACAAGGGAAAACCACAGGCAATTTGGAGAATTACAAGGAAAAACATGAATAAAGTCAGTCTGGCAAATAATATTCATCTTCCTGGTAACAGTACCAGTGAGACAGATTATATAAATTTCAAATCACTGACTATAAAATACAGTGAATTCTTGAGAAAAGTAGCTGAAAACACAAGGACAAAACATACACAATCAAAATTAGTCCATTAAATTTCCTTCATCAGTATAACATATTAGTACTCTACCAACAGACATCACTTTCGGCAAATAATTTGCTACAGAAACCACAAATATGATTAGGTCACTGAAAAGCAATATCTCAAGTGCAGAACTAAAATATTGTATTCAATTAGCAGTGCACTCCTCTTTCACCCATGAGCTAGCTTCGTAAACAGTAGGTGAGCAAATGTTTATTTCCTGAAAGACTGGTGTATGCAGTATTAGCACCCATTTATAAAAGTGGAGATAATAGCATTTGGCTTCTAAAAAATTGGGTTTGAGGGGCAATTAACATATCTATAGTGTTTTTTCATTATAAGTCATTATTTTTATTGTTACTGGTACACTCAGTGAATTCAATAGCAACCAATTCAGATTATATAGATCTGGACTTGTTCAACAGAACTAAAATATTTGTGTCTGTTTTGCATACAGTTTACACTTTCGCTTAGTATTCCTTGAATATGGTGCATACCTTTGGAACATTTTTTCTTTGTTTGTTTATAATTCAATTCACTCCATGGTAGCTGTTGACTAAAGACAAGTGTTTTATCTTAGTAAAACATAACATTCTAACCTCAAATGGATTTTAAGCAATTTTTCCTTAACTTAATCTCTGAGCTGGTTCAGGGTAAAAACTGCTTTCAAATTGTTGCAGAATTTAGAACTTAATCTAATTTAATTTTTGGATCTGTCATATTCAGGCATTGTAATTATCACATCAATGGACACTATATTACTCATTCATAGTAGTTGTCATTTTAAAACTCATCTGACAAGTATCACATTTTCCTGATAATAGTCGAAAGGTGTAATAGCATACCTAGTACCACACACACACATATATACACACACACAGGATGTCTCTCCTAAGAGTCATAAGGTGAATTTTCTCTGGTGTTTCATCAGACATTTGCAGTTTGGTTTTAGCAGTGCATACCTAGGATCAGCCCATACAAATACTGTTCATCACATTTTTATGCAACACCCAGCAGCAACAGAAGGTGTTGGTTTGTTTCTCATCACAAATAAACAGATTCTTAAAGCAATATTAGAGAAGTAAAGTTGCTACTCGCCATACAACGGAGATGCTGAGTCACGATAGGCACAACAAAAAGATTCACGCAATTATAGTTTTCGGCCACTAAGGCCTTTGCCAACAATAGACACACACACACACACACACACACACACACACACACACACGCAAACGCAACTTGCACAAACGTCTGCAGTCTCAGAAAACTGAAACCACAGTGTGAGCAGTAGCATCAATGCATGATGGGTGTGGCAACTGGGTGGGGGTAAGGAGGACGCTGGGGCGGGGAGGGGGAGAGATAGTATGGTGGAGGTGGCAGACAGCGAAGTGCTGCAGTTTAGATGGAGGGCAGGAGAGAAGGTGGGGGGGGGGGGGGGGGGGAGGAAGTAGCGGAAAGGAAAGAAATTAAAAGACTGGGTGAGGTGGAGAAATGACGGCTGTGTAGTGCTGCAATGGGAAAAGGGAGAGGGCTGGATGGGTGAGGGCAGTGACTAACGAAGGCCAGGAAGGTTATGGGAACGTAGGATGTATTGCAGGGAAAGTTCCCACCTGCACAATTCAGAAAAGCTGATGTTGGTGGGAAGGATCCATATGGCACAGGCTGTAAAGCAGTCATTGAGATGAGGGATATCATGTTTGGCAGCGTGTTCAGCGACAGGGTGGTCCACTTGTTTTTTGGCGACAGTTTGTCAGTGGCCATTCATGCAGACAGACAACTTGTTGTTTATTGTGCATACATAGAATGCAGCACAATGGTTGCAGCTTAGCTTGTAAATCACATGACTGGTTTCACAGGTAGCCCTGCCTATCATAGGATAGGTGACATTAGTAAAAAACACATGTCGAGTGACTAGGGCCTCCCGTAGGGTAGACCGTTTGCCGGGTGCAAGTCTTTCGATTTGACGCCACTTCGGCAACTTGCGCATTGATGAGGATGAAATGATGATGGTTAGGACAACACAACACCCAGTCCCTGAGTGGAAAAAATCTCCAACCCAGCCGGGAATCGAACCCGGGCCCTTAGGATTGCCATTCTGTCGCTCTGACCACTCAGCTACCGGGGTCGGACGGTGATGTTAGTGACAGGACTGGAGTAGGTGATGATAGGAGGATGTATGAGACAGGTCTTGCATCTAGGTCTATTACAGGGCTATGAGCCATGAGGTAAGGAACTGGGAGCAGGGGTTGTGTAGGGATGGACGAGTATATTGTGAAGGTTTGGTGGACGGCGGAATATCACTGTACTAGGGGTGAGAAGAATAGTGGGCAGGACATTTCTCATTTCAAGGCACGATGAGAGGTAATCGAAACCCTGGCACAGAATGTAATTCAGTTGCTCCAGTGCCGGATGGTAGTGAGTTATGAGGGGAATGCTCCTCTATGGCTGGACTGTGGGACTTTGGAAGGTGGTGGGAGACTGGAAAGGTAAGGCACAAGAGATTTGATTTTGTACAAGGTTCGGAGGATAATTAGTCAGTGAAGGATTCAGGACATCCTCGGTATATTTTGAGAGAGACTGCTTGTCACTGCAGATGCAATGACCATGGATGGCTAGTCTGTACAGAAGGGACTTCTTGATATGGAATGGGTGGCAGCTGTATAAGTGGAGGTGTTGCTGGTGGTTAGTATGTTTGATATGAATGGAGGTACTGATGTAGCCATCTCTGAGGTGAAGGTCAACATCTAGGAAGGTGGATTGTTGGATTGAGTAGGACCAGGTGAAGCAAATGGGGGAGAAGTTGTTGAGGTTCTGGAGGAATGTGGAGAGGGTGTCCTCACCTTCAATCTAGATAATAAAGATGTCATTCTCTGCCAGTTTTGATAACCTCTCGTCGTGCCCTGAAATGAGAAATGTCCTGCCCACTATTCTTTCCACCCCTCCTACAGTGTTATTCCACCGTCCGCCAAACCTTCACAATATACTCGTCCATTCCTACACAACCCCTGCACCCAATTCCTTACTTCATGGCTCATAGCCCTGTAACAGACCTGTCCCATACATCCTCCTACCACCACATACTCCAGTTCGGTCACTAACATCACCTATCCCATCAAAGGCAGGGCTACCTGTGAAACCAGTCATGCGGTTTACAAGCTAAGCTGCAACCATTGTGCTGTATTCTATGTAGGCATGACAACCAACAAGCTGTCTGTCCGCATGAATGGCCAATGACAAACTGCTGCCAACACACAAGTGGACCACCCTGTTGCTGAACACACTGCCAAACATGACATCCCTCGTTTCAATGACTGTTTTTAAGCCTGTGCCATATGGATCCTTCCCACCAACACCAGCTTTTCTGAATTGCGCAGGTGGGAACTTTCCCTGTAATACATCCTATGTTCCCGTAACACTCCTGGTCTCAGCCTTCGTTAGCTACTCTCCTCACCCATCCAGCCCCCTCAGTATTCCCATTGCAGCACTACACAGCCGTCATTTCACCGCCTCACCCAGTCTTTTAATTTCTTTCCTTTCCGCTACTTCCCCCCCTCCCCCCACCCCACCTTCTCTCCTGCCCTCCATCTAAACTGCAGCACTTCGCTGTCTGCCACCCCTACCATACTATCTCTCCCCCCTCCCCGCCCCAGCATCCTCCTTACCCCCACCCAGTTGCCACACACATCATGCACTGGTGCTGCTGCTCGCAGTGTGGTTTCAGTTTTCTGAGACTGCAGACATTTGTGCAAGTTGTGTTTGCGTGAGAGTGAGTGAGTGAGTGAGTGTGTGTGTGTGTGTGTGTGTGTGTGTGTGTGTGTGTATTGCTGACAAAGGCCTTAATGGCCGAAAGCTACAACTGTGTGAATCTTTTTGTTGTGCCTATCGCGACTCAGCATCTCCGCTATATGGTGAGTAGCAATATTCTCTAACATTGTTACATTCCATCCTGCATTTTCCATAGCTTGATTTTTAAAGCAGAATGTGCTCATTTGACAGAGCAGTCCAAAATAAGTCTAGTGCAATATTTACTTTATTGATATATGTTAACAGGGACAGTAAAACATGAAAAATAACCAGTACTCCAGTAGCAACAGTACCGCCCCAGCCCACCCTGACTGCTATAGCGATGCAAAAGCACTGCTCAGTTTCTGACGGAGCACTGCTTATTCTTCATCTTTTACTGTAGGGTCAATCCATACCAAGAGGTCTGGTTGCTTCACCATCTCAGAAAAATTTTGTATTTGCTGGGTGAATTCCCCATATTCAGTAGTCACAAAAATATATATTTTTCTAATTTATTGTTTATTATTTTGAAATGGTGGCCATATTTGTTCCAGGGTACATGCGTTTTTTCGTATTTGCAAGCATCTACATTTTTTACAATTATTTGGTAGTGGATTGTCCTAAGCCTTTCATATAAAATACATTTAGTGCAACACACTCTGGGCTACAAATTAACATCATTATCACTTAGCTGAATGCATTCTTTAATATATCTTTAATATAACTTTATCAGCCACAAATTAAAAAAACTCTGTTTTGGAACAGTAGTTTTCTAAATACAGATTAATTTCTCAGCTTTAATATTTTTTCTGCTATTACACTGTATAGTACAGTTACTTTTTACAGAGTATCAATTGTGAGCAGCTTACACTTAAAAAAATACACTATTTAAAAAAAAATGGATTTTTAAAAAAATTTTCCATTTTGTGGCGTGCAATATCTTTGTTGGGGAACCAGATAAAAATCTGAAAATTTCACAGTTAATAGACCTTTATGATATCAAACGTCAGTATAAATTTCAACTTTGAGATTCAATTGGAAGTTATCTCTGCCCAAACTCGTTGTCTTTAAATATGTCTGCTTGTGTCTGTATATGTGTGGATGGATATGTGTGTGTGTGTGAATATATACCCGTCCTTTTTTCCCCCTAAGGTAAGTCTTTCCGCTCCCGGGATTGGAATGACTCCTTACCCTCTCCCTTAAAACCCACTTCCTTTCGTCTTTCCCTCTCCTTCCCTCTTGCCTGATGAGACAACAGTTTGTTGCGAAAGCTTGAATTTTGTGTGTATGTATGTGTCTGTTTGTGTTTCTATCGACCTGCCAGTGCTTTCGTATGGTAAGTCACATCATCTTTGTTTTTAAATATATTTTTCCCGCGTGGAATGTTTCCCTCTATATATATATATATATATATATATATATATATATATATATATATATATATATGTCTGCTTGTGTCTGTATGTGTGGATGGATATGTGCGTGTGTGCGAGTGTATACCTGTCCTTTTTTCCCCCAAAGGTAAGTCTTTCCGCTCCCGGGATTGGAATGACTCCTTACCCTCTCCCTTAAAACCCACTTCCTTTCGTCTTCCCCTCTCCTTCCCTCTTTCCTGATGAGGCAACAGTGTGTTGCGAAAGCTTGAATTTTGTGTGTATGTTTGTGTTTGTTTGTGTGTCTATCGACCTGCCAGCGCTTTCGTTCGGTAAGTCACCTCATCTTTGTTTATATATATATATATATATATATATATATATATATATATATATATATATATAACATTGGCGAATTCACCCAGCAAACATAACATTTTTCTGAGATGGTAAAGCAAACAATTATTTTTTTCTTGGACCACTTGGTATGAATTGACCCTGCACTGATGAAAAGAATATTGAGGTAGACTAATTTGGGACCATCCTGTCGAATGGCCATGTAAAATTCAACTTTTAAAAATAATTTTGTATGCAATGGGAAAGAAACTGACACTTTCCATCAAGACTAGGCAACTAATGACAGATGTGATGAGCAGTATTTATTTGACACACACACACACACACACACACATACACACACACACACACACACGCACACAATGTTTTCATAACCCCATGTACACTAAGGAAATATTAGAAGGAACTCACTAGGATTTAGATAACAGATTCTCTAACATCACTTACCTGTCTTTTTAAATAATCTGGTGATGGAGTTGGGGTATGTTCTGTCACAGTGATGATGGGGTTTTGATTTCCATGAGGTAAGTTTCCAGGCTGACCACACACCTGCTTGTTACGATCAGGATGAACTTCACCAATGTATCTGTCCAAAAGGAATGGGTTTAGTGCCTCTGATTTTTCACATGTGATAATTTGCATAACTGTGTGTGTGTTTGTGTGTGTGTGTGTGTGTGTGTGTGTGTGTGTGTGTGTGTGTGTGTTTGTAGTTGACAAATAAAACTTATTTTACAAATATAATGATTTTCTTATCAAATATCTTATAATGTTCAGAAACTGTTTCCTTGGATACTCCTTGAATATGGTGATGTAGTCAAATATGAAGGTGCATAAAAGTAAAATATTGTAAAGAAGTGAAATGTTGCTAAAGAGAATGGGCACAGATCAAAACAACTAAATAACATTTCCTGTAAATTCTTTTCATCACTGAGTTGCCATCATTACTGAGAAATCTATAACAAAAAAAGTAGAGTAATTAAATAGTAAATCTAGTGATTGTAATAAAAGTATTCATTAACACTAAACAGTGGTAATTATAATATCATACATAACAGTAGATTCTGACTCATTCCTTATGCCTGAAGATTCTCTCCCATGTGATGTATGGAATAAGGAAATAAATCTCAGGTGAAGGGCCTGGTATGTATGGAATATTTTGCATGAAAGAGTGAATCGACAAATAAGCTTTCATAGGGAAGTACATTTTTGCACATGTTGTGCAATCTTCTTCAATGTTAATCTAGAGAACAATATTCAAGGGCAGTGAGTATTTAGACTGAAAGGAAACACAAGCAAAATATGATCTCATGAGAATACACTTCAAACACTGTCATACAGGACAAGTTTTGCACATAATGAACCCTCCTGTGTGTTCAGTACAATTAATGCATTATTCAATTTTACAGTGTACTTCCATAGAATTTTTATACCTCAAGATATGTAACAATGAACAACAATTTTTAAACATTTTCATGAAATTTGTCCATTGCCTCCATGGAACAGAGAACAAGAGAACTTTTTGGAAAGGAATGATCCAGCCCTAATCCTTTGCAAAACTAGTTATCTCTGTACAGTTTGATTCCATGCTATCCCTTTATAAAGAAATGTTGTTTGTAAAAATAATGCAGTTCAAGTCATCCAACACAAAAACACAAGCATTTGAAATTCATTGGCATGCAGTTACATTGCTCAATATTGGTAACACTGTAGGCCCCAAGTAAGCTACAGTGGAAGCAGTGAGAACCAACAGGAGTATTCTCCTATAACTGTACTAGTGGAATATGTGAGGAGACCATCCATAAAAGCATAAGCCCAGAGTAAACTAACATAGACAGTATCTACGATACTATTGAACTACTTCATCTAAAAGATTTGCAATTAAACAGTTCTTGCAGGCAGAGAACACTTGCACATGGAGCTTTAATTTTCATATTAATTTTTCCTGAGTTTCAATCACAAAGCTGTACTTCTACGAAAGCGTAAACAAATAATGTTTTGTGGATCATAACACAGAAAACTGTCTTTTCAGAACCACAAAGAATTCACTGGTAACATAAAATAATTCAAAGAAAATTTTTATTTATTCATTATGCCTTGAACATTAAGCTGTAGAGATTATCTTAACAATTAATTAAAACACATACTTATTTTAATGAATTTAGTAGTTGAAGATTATTTGTTTTCTTTTTTTGCCAAGCCTAAGTAGCAAATAGAACAAACTGTCTTTGTCTGTATCTGAATTAGACACAATATTGGAAAAGCATATTAAGTTACATAATGATGTAAATTCTCTTAAATCTTTAATTAGATGGAGACTAAGTATCCAGCAACAATAAAGGAAGCAACATTTATTTAAAATATAGTATACATATATTTATATTTAAGAAAGTAAAAATTATAACTGATTTTTAGGCTCTATCACAATCCATAATGGAGTGTATAACCAAGAAAACTCAGGATGTTGGTGATTGAATAGTTGCACCTGAACTCTATGGTCTATACTTAAATGCACAGATGAGCAACAGCAACATAAACAATTAAACAGGGAATCCAAGTAGATCATGCCTACTTATAATATCGCTAAAAGTTGAGATTGGTGAAAGAAATAACTTGAACATGAAGAAGTCTATTTGAAACTTAAACTTCATAATTTTTTATTTTCTTTCTACAAATTAAACTGAAAAAGAGGGAGATATGAGGCAGGAACATGACAGATAGATTACTCTGGATTATGATCTAGGAAACACGCAAAAATTACAGGATATACACTCCTGGAAATGGAAAAAAGAACACATTGACACCGGTGTGTCAGACCCACCATACTTGCTCCGGACACTGCGAGAGGGCTGTACAAGCAATGATCACACGCACGGCACAGCAGACACACCAGGAACCGCGGTGTTGGCCGTCGAATGGCGCTAGCTGCGCAGCATTTGTGCACCGCCGCCGTCAGTGTCAGCCAGTTTGCCGTGGCATACGGAGCTCCATCGCAGTCTTTAACAGTGGTAGCATGCCGCGACAGCGTGGACGTGAACCGTATGTGCAGTTGAAGGACTTTGAGCGAGGGCGTATAGTGGGCATGCGGGAGGCCGGGTGGACGTACCGCCGAATTGCTCAACACGTGGGGCGTGAGGTCTCCACAGTACATCGATGTTGTCGCCAGTGGTCGGTGGAAGGTGCACGTGCCCGTCGACCTGGGACCGGACCGCAGCGACGCACGGATGCACGCCAAGACCGTAGGATCCTACGCAGTGCCGTAGGGGACCGCACCGCCACTTCCCAGCAAATTAGGGACACTGTTGCTCCTGGGGTATCGGCGAGGACCATTCGCAACCGTCTCCATGAAGCTGGGCTACGGTCCCGCACACCGTTAGGCCGTCTTCCGCTCACGCCCCAACATCGTGCAGCCCGCCTCCAGTGGTGTCGCGACAGGCGTGAATGGAGGGACGAATGGAGACGTGTCGTCTTCAGCGATGAGAGTCGCTTCTGCCTTGGTGCCAATGATGGTCGTATGCGTGTTTGGCGCCGTGCAGGTGAGCGCCACAATCAGGACTGCATACGACCGAGGCACACAGGGCCAACACCCGGCATCATGGTGTGGGGAGCGATCTCCTACACTGGCCGTACACCACTGGTGATTGTCGAGGGGACACTGAATAGTGCACGGTACATCCAAACCGTCATCGAACCCATCGTTCTACCATTCCTAGACCGGCAAGGGAACTTGCTGTTCCAACAGGACAATGCACGTCCGCATGTATCCCGTGCCACCCAACGTGCTCTAGAAGGTGTAAGTCAACTACCCTGGCCAGCAAGATCTCCGGATCTGTCCCCCATTGAGCATGTTTGGGACTGGATGAAGCGTCGTCTCACGCGGTCTGCACATCCAGCACGAACGCTGGTCCAACTGAGGCGCCAGGTGGAAATGGCATGGCATGCCGTTCCACAGGACTACATCCAGCATCTCTACGATCGTCTCCATGGGAGAATAGCAGCCTGCATTGCTGCGAAAGGTGGATATACACTGTACTAGTGCCGACATTGTGCATGCTCTGTTGCCTGTGTCTATGTACCTGTGGTTCTGTCAGTGTGATCATGTGATGTATCTGACCCCAGGAATGTGTCAATAAAGTTTCCCCTTCCTGGGACAATGAATTCACGGTGTTCGTATTTCAATTTCCAGGAGTGTAGATTGGTACAAGTGCTTTCACAATCTAATGACTCTCAAGCACCAGAGAAGACTTTCAGTTTACAGGAAACAGGGATTAGAGAAACATTAAAGAAATACGTGGGAGAAATGAAAGCAATGGGTAAAATGACAATGATTCAAATACTAGAACACAGATACCATAAGATTACACACAAAATAATTCACATGAGAAAGGAAAGTTGTTAAGTTCTTATAAGGGTTATGTTGCTTCACCATGTAGATTTTTCATGAGAAATATTAAATTTTTTAGTGCTTTGTTTTTTATAGTCTGTAATTGCAGGTGTTCCGACATAGGTATTCGCGGAGAGTTAAAATTGCACTGTGTGTGTATTTTTGAACTGACATATTATCAAGACTATAAAGTGTAATATTTCTTATGGAAATAAGCATTAAATTCTCAGCTGTAATATTATTTCAAAAGAAATACGAAACCATGGTCAATGAAATATCTCCTGTCTGTCCGGAGCATTTCCTCTCTTGTTCTTTCTTCCTTTCTTTTATTTGTTGTTGCTACTGTTTTCTGCTTTCGTCTTTAGTTTTTGTTTTTTTAATACCTACACTACTTATAACTTTGTTTATATTTCTCTTTCCTAATTCCTGTTTCATTCTGATCCTTATGAGCAAACCTTTAGCTCTGGTCCATTCTGAACATTACCAACTTTCTTCAATATGTCAACAGCTTCATTTCACAGAGCACATTTTTACATTCTGATGTATTTCAGTCACATCTTTTGGATTCCCTTCCCCATGTACTCCCTTCCCCTTTCTCATATTCAGATTAACACCTTCACCAGTAAAAGAGATTCATTTCTGGGTGTCAATAATTCCCTCTCACCCATCCTTATTTTTTCCACCTAAAAACATATATTTTTTTAGTCACTTTCTTTCAAATCTGAGAAACAACATCAATTCACAATAAAAGAGACATATGTTATGATTATAAATGTCCTCCATAAGATAGGGTGACCACTCAATAAGCAGCTGTTCGTCATGAGGTGTAAGGATGAACAGGTTGTGGCTATGAGTGCAAAAATGTAATATACATTAGCATCAGTAACCAGCAGGCATGTGTATAGTGTAAAGCCATGTTCACACAGAGGGATTTGTTGGAGATTTGTGCCTGGCACAAGTTGCAAGTTCCTGCGACATGTACCTGCAACATCGACATTAGAATTCCAAGAAATGTTCTGTTCTGGCAAATGTGCCTGTATCCATTCAGTAATTGAAAACATGGCACAGACCACAGATACATTTTCTACTGAACACGTGCATTTCTCAGGCAGACTCATAGTGTTGCATCTTGGGTACAAGTGTACAAAGAGAATTTAGTTGTGTACATTCCGTAGCAGTCAGTATAATCTTGTTTCCCAATTGCTTGTCAAGAAGGAGTGGATAAAAAATAATAGAGTTAATTTTATTGAATACATGAAAGGCACTTGTTGTGGGATCCAACACCTCAGATTATAATAAAAGCAACACAAAACGTGATGAATATCACCAAATAGTGTCTTTATTCAGCATTACTGATAAAGAGATGGACAACAAACTTCATAACCTGAGGTCACAATTCCCCTGAGAGTACAATAAATCTTCATCTTCGAAAACACCAGGATTGGGCAGAGATGAGGTGTACGTATCCAAGTGGTATGCATATAATTCGCTGCTCTCCCTCAAGGATGTTAACAAATCAAGGTTGAGTTTATCCACATTTGAGGCAAGTTATACAACATTTATTACAGATATTTATTTGCATAACAGTGAACAATGAAAATGTGTTGTTTGCAGCACTGCTTGAAAAGGACAGCATTTTCAATGAACTTGATAACACTAGCTAACAAATTTAAATTTTTTTCTGCATCTGGTTTGTAAATGGGTGGATTTACCTAATTTTGGGGCGCTGAATACACTGGTAAAATCAGTTTTTCTCTATGACATCACATTTCCTTGATACACAGCAGAATAAAAAATAGTAATAGTGAAAATTGATAGAATTAAGTAAAACAAATATACACATTCAGAACGTTTGAAATCAATACTACTTTGTATGTACATATGGGCATGATGCTAATAAAAGGTCCAAATTAGTTCAGAAGATATTTTCACCTTTAATCATCTTTGGGTTTTGAAAAATGCGATGACAGAGCTCTTCTTTTGTTTGCTGTTTCATCACTCTCTCTAACAACACCCCAGTAGTAGTCACCCATCACCGAAGGGCACCAATGGCCCTGGTAATGGTGTTCCATGGTAAGAATGCCTTGGTGAAAGCGTTCACCATGCTCATTGCTTACGACCCCCAAATTTTCTGTTAAGAAATCGAGAAGAGAATGTAAAAATTGAATTTTAAGTGACATTCTAGACCCCATGTTCCTGTAGTTGTCCAACAGATCATTCACAATGGTAACATAGTTTTTGTCTTTTCTGTTAGCCAAAACGTCCTTCACAATTGCTTTAAAAGAGGACCAAGCAGCTAATTGGATATCTGTGATTTTGGTATCAAAGGTTGGATCTTTGAGCAATTTCCTTATTTGTGGTCCAACAAATATACCCTCTTTCAGCTTTGCCTCAATTAATTTGGGAAACTATTCTTTTAACCAGAGCTTTTACAAAGTTTTCGATTAGACCCAGCTTGATATGAACAGGAGGCAAAATGATTTCATTGGCTTCAATCAATGGGGTAATGTTCACATTTATGTTTCCTTATAGGCCATTCCTTCACTGTATAGTGGTTCTTGGTGTCACAGCTGTCCCACAGGCACAAAAAGCAGCAGTATTTCATGAATCCAGCCTGTAAACCTATAAGGAGTGCAACAACCTTTAAATCACAGCAAAGCTGCCATTCATGATCCTTATATTTGATTGCCTCTAGCAGCAAAGCCATGGTTTCATTAAGTTTCTTTCATGTCTTCTGCGTAAGCCAAAGGTACCGATGGAAATGCCTTGCCATTATGCAGTAGTACTGCTTTCAGTAGTACTGCTTTCAAGCTGGTTTTACTGGAGTCAATAAATAGTCGTCACTCATGTGGATTATGTTGTACACCTAGCTGCATCACCAGACCATTGACTTCTCTACATACACAAATTGAATTCTGCATATTGAAATACTGAGTGAAGGGAGTACCTCTTGATCTGAAACAGGACATTTTTGTCCCTGGAGCTAGAAGATTCCACTGTTGCAGTCTCGACCCCAAGAGTTCAGCTTGCTGTTTCGAAAGTTTTAGATTGCGAACCAAATCATTCACTTCCTTTTGATTAAAGAGCTGAGTCGAAGTGTTGTGATATTGAGGGCAGTACTCTTCTATTTGTTCAATACTTTCTGATTCACTTGATATGGTGTCTGGTTCCAGGGCTTTCAAGCTACAGACAGGAACAGGCAACCCCTCATCATGGGGCGCAAACAAATGCACTCAAGATACTTTATTTTATGTCTAGTTTTGCTTGAATGTCCCAAAATATTTGTAAGACAGAAGTAAGAGTCTGAATAACGCTCATTAGGCTCACACCACACCATCAGAACAGCGAATGGCATGGCTCAGTGTTTTCCTTTCAACCACTCGGTTAAGGTTGTAGTACAGGTTATGCAGGCAATGTGAGGTGCAAAATTTTTATCTTGATCACCAACAGGATATGCCTTTTTAACCAAATCAGTGATTGGTTTTCTTTGGGCTATTGGAGTGAATTTTCCACACACATAACAAAAGTTGTTGGGGTGGTTTAGGCAGCAACGAGATTTAACAGTTGCCATTTTTCTTAGTGTAAGTTTTAAACACAAAAAGTTTGCACTATCTTTCACAGGAAACACTCATTGAGGATCTCTTTCACACTACTGGATTGCCACACCAACCATTTACTGAAGATTTGTAGATCTTCTAGCTCTCCTCTGCAAATAAAAAACAAACAATTAAACACCAAAACAGAAGAACAGCAAAAAGTGAAATACTGAATAAGAAAAATAAAAAAACCTTTAAAAACTCAAAAATGGTATGTGCTAGAACATTTTGAAAGGTATATTCAGATTCTGCAGGCCAAAATACATACTAGTTGATATATCACATCCCAGATGCAAAATGAGTGTTGACTAGTGTAATTATCACTGAACTATCATTGATGCTAAGCAAACAGATATTGCCACTCCACTTGTCCTTCAGCAGTGACAAAATATATTGCAAACTCATTTCTCACTTGCTTAGCATCTTTGTCAACATTTGTACCAATTCTTGAAAGCGATGTAAGTGGAGGGGATGGTCTCTCCATCTCCCAGGTTCTACAGTCCCTCTTTCTAGGCTCTCAGAATCGAAACTGACATGTGGCGAATAAAGTAGGCAAGCTTCTTCATTTTTTTTTAGGAAGTTATGAGGATAAATGCCGCACAAAGTCACAACAGTTGCTTTATGGGGATCAACACAAAAAACAGATTATAGTACTTCAAAGGCATTTTTGACAACTTGTCGGGTTCTAATGAGCCTCTTGTTAAATATTCTTTCTTTGCTGTCTTTGTTCTGGTTACCTGTACGGGGTTTCATTTAATGTTCTTGTAGTGTGAAGGCATCATCAGCAACAGTTACATAGGGTGTGGCTAACATCAGCAACAATTACATAGGGCTTGAACACTGCTCTTCCAAATGGAAATTGAGGTCCTGGTACATGCAGCTCACCTACTTGAAGGACTTTGTTAAAAGTTATACAGTTAAATACATCTCCATCTGAAATACATCACTGCACTCCAACTTCTGCATTAAGAAACTGCTAATCGGCATCCATTAATACCATTAACGCAATGCTGACAGTGTCTTTATAGTTGTAGTAAGTGCTCCAGCATGAGCAGGATTAACAATTTGCACGTTTTCGATCTAAAGCCCTTACGCAATGAGGAAAGTTCCAGCAAATCTCAAATTCTTGTGCAACTTCCTTCCACTGTGCTTCAGTACTCTGTGCCTGAAAAAAATAAACAAAATATCTGAAGAAGGTGTATCCTCTTTTTTTAGAAGAAGAGATAATTGTTGCAAAGGGAACACAACTGGAAGAGGAACAAAGTATCAGTACTTCGAGTATTCATTCAGAACCACCTTCTACCGTGCAAGAAGGCCAAACTTCCACAACAAAATTCGACAGATCATGTGTTGGAAGTTCTGAAGAGGACAAGTGAACACATCCTAATGACAAAGGAGGACAAGCTTATATTGTTCGCAAAATATGTGGAATGTGAACTTCGATAATTTCAAAATAAAAGAAGTCTTATGATCCAATAGAAGAGGATATATGACTTATTTTTGGGGGAAAACTTGAAGAACTAGACAAATTTCAGAATAAATCAGGTGAAAAAAAAAAAAAAGAATGAATGAATGACATCATGACGAAACTACAAGGCGTGTTTTTTTAAGTAAGGTCCATTTTGTTGTAGACATTAGTAGTTCCCAAGCATACCACAACGAGTGCTTCTGTCATGTACCGGCATGCCTCGGCAACAACTGTGCTCAGTTTCGGCTCTGTAGCTAACCTGTATGGTTCTGTTCTGTGCTTTCAAAATGTTTAAGACTATCAACTCACCCACCGCGTGTGACGTTCGCTCAGTGTCAGCAAGGAACCTGTCTGCTGAAAAAATTCATCGACAGATTTGAAAAGTGTAAAGTGATACTGTTACGAGTGAAAGCAAAGTCTGTAAGTGGGTACAAGAATTCAAAGATGGCCATGACAACATCCATGACGAGGACCGCTCCGGTCGCCCTTCTTTGATTACTGCTGATTTGGTGGCTTCAGTTGAAGCAAGGATTTGTGAGAACAGGTGCTTCACAATAACAGGTCTCTCAAACGAATTTCCTGACGTGTCAAGATCAGTACTTTACAACACTGTTTCTGAACACCTAAAGTTTGTCAAGATCAGTACTTTACAACATTGCTTCTGAACACCTAAAGTTTAGGAGACTGTTGGGTCCAAATAAACTCCTAACAGAGGACCACGAAAACCAAAGATCTGAGTGTGCGATGAAGTTCTTCACTCATTATCACGAAGAAGGTGATGGCTTCTTGAGTCAGACTGTAACTGGAGATGAAACATGGGTTTCACATATTACGCCCAAATCGAAGCATCAGAGCATGGAATGGGGGCAGACACACTCTCCTGTAAAGGTGAAGGCCAAACAGACTCTGTCCCAGCACAAAATCATGGTGTCGGTGTTTTGGGATAGGCATGGTGTTTTGTTGGTCAACTTCATGCAACAAGGAATCACTATCAATGCAGAAGCATACTGCCAAAGCCTGAGAAAGCTACACGCAGAGCGATTCAAAACAAAAGATGCGGCATGCTGACAAAGGGAATTGTTCTTCTCCACGACAATGCAAGACCTCACATTGCAGGTCAGACCCGCGATTTATTGGCCAGTTTTGGCTGGGAAGTTTTAGACCACCCACCCTACAGTCCTGATCTTGCACCGAGCAATTACCGTCTGTTCCTCCACCTCAAACAACACCTCAGTGACAACCGTTACAATGATGACGACATGAAAACGGCAGTGAACTCTTGGTTATTAGAGCAAGTGGCAAGTTTTTATGAAGAGGGTATTTTAAAATTGGTTGAGAGGTATGATACGTGTTTCAACAAATTTGGCAACTATGCTGAAAAATAGAGTGGAGTATGTACTTTCTGAAAATAAATTTACTTATTTGAAATAACCTTTCGTTGTGTACTTATGTTCAAATGGACTTTACTTAAAAAACGCGCCTCGTGGAAAAGGCTGGGGCATCATTTCTTCCTTATGGTAACCCAATCACAAGAAAAATCAGAACACCCATACTAAAGCAATACATCCACCATATTTCATTCAAATGAAAATACACAAATAGGCTACTTTGTAGCATTAAACAGGATCTTGGTCACTGGAAAGAGGGTTTATACAACATTCTGCAGCAATGCCAGGCATTAACTTGACACACACCAGGCAGAATCAGTCCAGGAAATCACCTGTTATGAGGCACTGTCTGGATATAACCAAAAAATAAGGTACATTCAGATAAATAATTTAGTATTTTGTCTTTAGTGGAAAAGTAATATAACAGTATACTGCCTGAAGACAGACATAATACCAAGTTATACAACTACTTAAAAAGCAAGTTTGACAGGTAAAGTAAAACCTAAAAACTGATGTAAGGACCTCCAAAATTCATTGGAGAATGTAAAATAATATATGGAAGTGTAAGAAAACATGTACTATGTCTGATGTTATTTTCAACTGCAAAACCTGTACATGTATAGAAACCTTTGATATGTCCTTCACATTCACTTTCTCACCCACTCCTGGGACTTTCCATCCTCTTGCCCAAGAATGTTGTAATGAGAATATTTGAGATTATTAGCGAATGTCTTAAAAATACTCCTACAACTGTCAGACACTATCATGTAACTTTCCCCTCAAATTAAATACAGAAAAACTGAGTACGTCATTTATTATTCACACTGAAGACATGAAACTGAAATGTGAACTGGACTAAAAGCATTTTCCAGGAGATAAATCTCATCACAGCAATTTTTTATGCTGAAAGCCCTATTAAGGATTCAGACATTTAATGACATTGCTCCAGACATACCTCTGCCCTCTCAACCTATCATAGCAACATAGGGCACAAGAATTTCAGCAGCAGTTTACCATGCTTCAAATTTTTTGAGTATAGCTAAGATTTTCACTGCTCTAGAGGAAGAAGCATTTACCAGGTATAACTATGGTGGTCATCACTCTGGAAAATGAAACATCTTGAACTGAAGCTGCAAAGGAATTTCTCAAATCTTCAGAGGTGAGAAATAACTTTGAAAAATGTGTTATCTGACAGAAAATTAATGTGACTCCAGAAAATTTAAAGAAAGCATTTGGTTGTCATTTGCAACCAATGAGCCAGTAAGACATTTTAATGCACAGGCTTCCACGAAACATTTTCATTTTTCTGTCAAGTATGATTAGCATTATGTTTATAAGTTCAGAGTTAATTCAAAATGTAACACAACACAATGATAACATAAATTTGCTGAGTGTGCGATTGTCTGATGCCGTGGTGGAATCACGTATTGACTTCACCATAACTAGTGAGCAAAGATATAATTGACTATTAGATGGAATTGTTCGTTCAGTTGGGATGGTTACATTGTTGCTTATACTCTTTTCAAGCATTTCTCACCCAAGGGTGAATAAACATTTTAACTTTACTAACTGCACATGTATTTATGTGGACATTATCTGTCACATCAAGTCTCCCACAATGGTGACTTAGTAACAATGCTGTTGCAGATTGTCTACCTCTGAACCCTGCCAGTTTAAACTCCATTCACTAGGCAGAATTGGTGTCTATATAACAGGAAGATCCTCTCTTATGCTGTCTTATACAAAAGCAGTGAACTGTGTTGTGACTCAGATGTGTCTCAGCTCTGAATGTGCCACACAAAATTTGGTATGATGTAGCAAATGTTCGGGAGCGACCCTACATACCAGAACAATGTCACTGTGAGGTCTTCAATGCACTGCATAACCTGACCCATCCTTGAAATCTGAGCCACAGACAAATTAGTATCCAATAAAGTTGTGTGCCCTGGAGTGCAAAAGACGGACATGTGTGGGAACCTGCATGCCTGTTACATGTAATAAGATTGACAGGCATGTCTTTGCACCAGTCTCTCACTTTCAATGCCATCAGTCAGATTTTTGCATTTATCTGTGGGCATAGTGGGCCGGCTACCATAATCTTTGGGACTATGCTATTTACCCACAGTGACTGACCATTTAAACTGGCGGCCAGATGTCACCATAATCTGGGAAATATCTGCCAAGACTTGCGAGGCATTGGTGGACTCATGGTTCTATATGTTTGTTGTTCTCTATAGGTTTGGTGTTCCACGAAACATAATCACGGACCGCAGAAGGCAGTTTGAAAGCCAACTTAGCCACAAACTTTTTCTCCAATGCAGTTTTTACCACCACTGCACTACAAGCTACTGTACCATCCCACTAGCAATTGGATGGTGGAATGGTTCCCCCTGCTCAAAATTGCCCTAATGCATAGCCCCTTGTTGTGGTCTGAAGTAGTGCCTCTGGTCTCGCTTGGATTGGGAATGACAGTGCAGGAAGGCGTAAAATGCTCTCCTGCTCAATTAAACCTATGCCGAACAGCTGTCAGCTCCTGGAGAGTTAATCACACTAGCTTTTTCATAGATAATCATTCTTAAACTACGTATGCACTTCGTGCAACAACTTAGGGCCAGAATGAGGAATTCTCAGCATATCAACCCTGTCAGACATGGAAATGAAAGGTTTCTATGCACAAAGATCTACAGAAAATGTTCTACATGTGACTCAGAGGTTATGTGATGTGCCAACTGCTCATTTTGCTTTACTCTGGACCATACAAAGTAGTCTCAAGAGGAAGCCACAATTACAAAATTGACAAGAACAGCAAACAGGATACAGTTTCAGTAGAGTGGCTCAAACCTGTGTACACCTATGTGGGTGGACTCCGCACGTAGCGCATGACATTGCACTCCAGAGTGGACGCCATCACTATTGCAGCCAGTTTTGCTCAATGCCCAGCACAAATAGAGGACATCGAAGTGACACCCACAGAACAGAAGCACCCCATACCTGTGCCAGCTGTCTTCATTAGAACTGACAGACAAGTCAAGCACAAGTTCCCGTATACTAGGTGACAATCGGTTTCAAAGAAAAGGGAGCTGAAGTGGCAGTATCATGGATCAAGTCCACATACACGCACCAACAGAAAAATCAGCAGTGTGAACCTCAGTCCACCGAGCTCAACTGTATCAAATATGTTATAATTATGTTTTCACATTTTCTATTCTGGCCAAGTAGGCATGTTACCAATATACATACCCTTTCAAATTTTTATTTCTAGTTACATCATCTGAAAACTTTTTTCTACGTATCTTACATTTTCTCCTCATCTCTTTGAGTTAATTATTTCTCTGCTGAGTAATGTTGTGCTTTCTCACACTTTTACTGTCTGTCATGGTTTCTTTGTTCTTTTTCTTATTGCCTCCTCACTCTCAGAGCAGTATGCTCAAACTACATGTCCCTACCTATAGCCATTTGGTAGAAAAGTACATAGAGCTACATATTATTTTGTAATGCAGTACAGACCAAATCAAAAACTTTGAAGTGATGTTTAAAAATCAAGAGACAGGTTCATAGCACAATATTAAATCTTTCTCATTTCTTTCAAATATCCAGGATAAGAATTACAGGACAACAATTAGCTGAAGGATTTACACATGCAGTGCAAATAGCATCTCCTTTTAATTTAAAGCAATTTGGTTATGTAATGTGCAAGTATATATGCAGATGGTTTGCCAGACAGACACTGTGTTTTATACTAAACAAACTGTGATTGTATACTTAAAAGAGATGTCATATCAACAATTGTCAGTCTACATGTCAATGGAATTGTGCAGCCAAACTTTACAGTGTTTACAAACCTGTGGCTAGGGCACTTATTCAGTTGGGGTGTTTGAAGGGTACTGAAAAGGAGTGTATGTTATTTACATGAAGCAATTAGTTTTTAGTCAAGTCTATGTTAAAGGAGTCATTGTACTTGTGCATCAAGGTCTTTATAAATTCAGGATGCATTGACGTAGAAGATGATTACCTGCTGTAGTTCTGAATAATTCCTTTTAACCTGTGAAAAGATTTAAAATAACAATATGTACAAAGGAAAATATCATCATCAAATAAAATGTGTTCTTTCTGATAAAGTTTTTTCTAGTGTTCTTGCCCTCTAAATAACCATGAGAAGATAAGAGACTGCACTTTTATCTGGCAAACCCTATGCATATATAAATACAAAATTTTAATTTATTCTGTTTCATTCTAGAGCAAGTTTTAAGATGTTCAATAGAATAGATAAATGATGTTTCATTTCATTTACTGAATAAGTATGCCAAAGAATCATATGCCAGACTTCAATGGAAACTTTATTGACACCCAAAATTTGCATAAAACAATGTTAGCTGGAAACCTTGTAGCTATCAGAGTACAGTGATCAGTATTTACTAATGACATAAAATATTTTTGAGGTAATGCATTCCACATGCAACTGAATCCACCTCATAACACTACAGACAAAAAAGTGCATAAAACTGAACTGAGTATTATATGCAATTTTGTAACTAGAAGTTCTCTGACACTTTCAACAACACAACAAAACCTGCTTTTCTGATTCATCTCTGTTCTTTCATGCACTGCAAGCTGTCTGTTCATATTAATATTTCATCCAAATGCTCTGTCAAAATGTCAATTATTGAACTCTTTCTTCGGTGTCACATTGGAGTTCTAGAATTTAAAAACTGCATGCTATACTGAAATCAACATCTTTCTACCGTGCTTACATTGAAGTATTACGTTTTTTACATGCAAAAAATATGCATGTTTATAACATATAACATTTTTATACTATTTCCCTTATTCAGAAGGTAAATATATGACAACTAATAAGAATGTAACATTATTATGAAAAGGATAGTTGCAACTCACTATATAGCAGAGATACTGAGTTGCAGATGTGCCTATCTCAGCATCTCTGCTATATGGTGAGTAGCATCTATCCTTTTCATAATACTGTTACACTCCATCCTGGATTTTCCACTGTTTGATAATTAATATGATATTTCTCAAATAAATATTATTTAGTAATAAATAGATAAAAAATTGTGGTTAACATTATTACTGTGTTGATTTGTGAGTGATTTAGAGAACAAATATTACACCTTTCTCTTAAATCAGAAAGATAAGTTTAAAATGTAAATTAAAAGATAAATGTTAAAATATAAATTAGGATTTTCCAATAACTGTCTAACAGTGTCTTTAGATTTTACTTACTGTATATTCCCAGTTTTGTACCGTAACCTATCTCAAAAGACATACTTCTTCAGCTATGTCCCCATAACATATACAACAAAACACTCATGTCAGTAAGGAGCCCATAACATTTATAGACACCATAAATTGCACAACTGTAAGAACATTTCCAGTATTGATATTTCATTCATCCAAAACCAATTTTGTTCATAAGACTACATTATCAAATGTTTATGATACATAACAATCCATCTACAGCTATTTAAATGCAACTTTCTAGACAAAAATAAAAAAGAATACTTGGCAAGTGCAAAAGTACACTATTTTATCTGCAATCACAAAGAGTTTATACTGCTGAAATATAATTTAAAAAAGGGACTCATTTGCAAAATCAGTTGGCCGGATTTATATGTGTTTGCAGTATCAGCTGTAGCACACTTCAGTCTACACTCATTTCTACAACAATACCAGCATGATTTATTTGCGCTGTATATCTTTTTACTGGATATTCTGAAAGTGATGGAACTAAATCTGTCCTATGAGTCGAATGACAAATAATATGGGTAAAATTTTTACTTCTGGAGTGCAAGACAAGCTAGATCATGATCATCACTTATTAGAGGTCTACAACAACAACAAAAAAGTGAAGACATCAACTGCAAGACCCAAGAAATACATTAAACTTTCAAAATGAGTGTATCTTTCTTTTATGGTAGTTGAGAAGGGTGCAAAGTATTCCAAAAACTTAGGTGCTGAAAAACACTTTTGCGTGAGGTAATGTACAAAGTTAGTGTAACTTTATTCAATGGACCATATCTTATGAGAAATGACTTCTCTAACTCTGTGCTCTAAAGTATCTTTATCTTCCTACTGCAATTATGAATTAAAATCTTTAATCATTCATGCAAATGTAATTTCTATAAAGAAGAGGTCATTTATTACTCTGTAAATAGAGCTGCGCTTGATAACCCCAAAACACTTAAACAGAACATAGATTACTTCAGCTCTCATATAAACCAAATCTTTCCAAAAACTGATAGTGTGACGAAAGGTAGATCATGTAGTTCACTCTGTCTTTCAGAGATGCAAAGTGTTGTATACCTCAGTATCACATAAAAGTTACAGAATCCTGTTCACTATAGTTTGTTCTGTGCTTGTTACCTCATCTGTAAGATGTGTTTCAGACTGATTATTTACCATAAGCAGGGAGGGAGAGTATGTGGCTGTTTGTACAACTCACAAACTTAACCAAAATTAACAAAAAGAAAATAAATAACAAATAGGCCTACAGAGGCACAAATTTGTAGTGTTTTAATGAAACAAATCAGAGAAGTACATTATCAGAAGTCGACTAACTTACATGCACAGGCAGAAATCATTAATGCTGCTGTGATGAAGAAAAAAGTAAATGATGCTAGTGCCACAATCTCTAGACTAGGTTTAACACTTATCCTAAATTTGTGATTGTGAATTAAGTTCTAAATTTTAAAAACGTTTCTCTTTTACACATTGTTCTCAGACTACACCTTTCATACTGCAGTGGAATTAATCTGTGTAACACTCTGCGACAGTTAACTGTATGCTTGACTGGGATTAAGATTCTCAGTTCTGGTAGAGCAAACCTTTTTAACATTTCACAAGGTTACTCTTGTTTGATATCAAATAATTATATGGGCTGACCTTATATACGCTATTTATAATGTCTCCCTTTTGCCAGTTGAATCAAGTCTCATTTCTCAGCATGTGAAAACCTCATAGCTTTTCCCTCTGTATCTGTTTTCAGTCCTGTCATGTTAGTAAATACACGTCCTTTGTTTGCTTCCATGTAGCTCTACAACTTCAAGTTTTGATCATCAACACATTATACAGAGCGGTCAGAAACAGTCTGAAAAGATTGTAAGGTGTTGTAGGGGAGGTAATGAGAAATAATTGTTAAGAAAAAAGTTTGAAACATTGCACTGTTTTCGAGTTATTTAGCACTGAAGTTAGACAACTACATCATTGCAAATTCAAGGAGCCTGCTAGAGTCGGTGTTCCCCAATGTGTTCTCCATTTGGTTACATCTAACTTGAATCTGTGCATGCGATGACCTGATTGCCTAACATCAATACAAAATAACTTGGAAATAGTATAACATACCGAATTTTTTTCTTAACAATTATTGCTCAGCACAATCTGCCCTGCAGCATGTTTACAAGCTTTCCAGACTGTTTCTGACAACCCTGTATATTTGACATTACTTTCTTTGTGTTTTGTGACTTAGCTGACACTTTGTTCTTAATGTTATCTCAGTTCTCCATCAGCAAATCAGATTCATGTAGAAATGGCATCAGCACCTTCTCATTATTATTACTATCCAGTTACTTTTTAGTGGGCTGTGAGAATTCTAATTATAGATAATTTGCTCTCATACTGTACAATTTACGTCTATATAAAAAGCAAAAAAGGCAGCTGACAAACTGCCAAGTATGGTAATTATCCCACAAGCATGTAGCAAATGTTTAACTGAGATGTTCAGTGGCACTGTTAAACCACATTTGGCGACTTAGCAGAACTATGTAGTGTTGTGTCGCACATGCCATGTGCTTGTATTTAGAAACAACACATTGCCAAACATTTCATACCAGACACCATAGGCACTGTGTTTTTTTTAAATATATATATATATATATATATATATATATATATATATATATATATATATATATATATATATATATATACACACACACTCCTGGAAATGGAAAAAAGAACACATTGACACCGCTGTGTCAGACCCACCATACTTGCTCCGGACACTGCGAGAGGGCTGTACAAGCAATGATCACACGCACGGCACAGCGGACACACCAGGAACCGCGGTGTTGGCCGTCGAATGGCGCTAGCTGCGCAGCATTTGTGCACCGCCGCCGTCAGTGTCAGCCAGTTTGCCGTGGCATACGGAGCTCCATCGCAGTCTTTAACACTGGTAGCATGCCGCGACAGCGTGGACGTGAACCGTATGTGCAATTGACGGACTTTGAGCGAGGGCGTATAGTGGGCATGCGGGAGGCCGGGTGGACGTACCGCCGAATTGCTCAACACGTGGGGCGTGAGGTCTCCACAGTACATCGATGTTGTCGCCAGTGGTCGGCGGAAGGTGCACGTGCCCGTCGACCTGGGACCGGACCGCAGCGACGCACGGATGCACGCCAAGACCGTAGGATCCTACGCAGTGCCGTAGGGGACCGCACCGCCACTTCCCAGCAAATTAGGGACACTGTTGCTCCTGGGGTATCGGCGAGGACCATTCGCAACCGTCTCCATGAAGCTGGGCTACGGTCCCGCACACCGTTAGGCCGTCTTCCGCTCACGCCCCAACATCGTGCAGCCCGCCTCCAGTGGTGTCGCGACAGGCGTGAATGGAGGGACGAATGGAGACGTGTCGTCTTCAGCGATGAGAGTCGCTTCTGCCTTGGTGCCAATGATCATCGTATGCGTGTTTGGCGCCGTGCAGGTGAGCGCCACAATCAGGACTGCATACGACCGAGGCACACAGGGCCAACACCCGGCATCATTGTGTGGGGAGCGATCTCCTACACTGGCCGTACACCACTGGTGATCGTCGAGGGGACACTGAATAGTGCACGGTACATCCAAACCGTCATCTAACCCATCGTTCTACCATTCCTAGACCGGCAAGGGAACTTGCTGTTCCAACAGGACAATGCACGTCCGCATGTATCCCGTGCCACCCAACGTGCTCTAGAAGGTGTAAGTCAACTACTCTGGCCAGCAAGATCTCCGGATCTGTCCCCCATTGAGCATGTTTGGGACTGGATGAAGCGTCGTATCACGCGGTCTGCACGTCCAGCACGAACGCTGGTCCAACTGAGGCGCCAGGTTGAAATGGCATGGCAAGCCGTTCCACAGGACTACATACAGCATCTCTACGATCGTCTCCATGGGAGAATAGCAGCCTGCATTGCTGCGAAAGGTGGATATACACTGTACTAGTGCCGACATTGTGCATGCTCTGTTGCCTGTGTCTATGTGCCTGCGGTTCTGTCAGTGTGATCATGTGATGTATCTGACCCCATGAATGTGTCAATAAAGTTTCCCCTTCCTGGGACAATGAATTCACGGTGTTCTTATTTCAATTTCCAGGAGTGTATATATATATATATATAAAAACAAAGATGAGGTGACCTACCGAACAAAAGCGCTGGCAGGTCGATAGACACACAAACAAACACAAACACACACACAAAATTCAAGCTTTCGCAACAAACTGTTGCCTCATCAGGAAAGAGGGAAGGAGAGGGGAAGACGAAAGGAAGTGGGTTTTAAGGGAGAGGGTAAGGAGTCATTCCAATCCCGGGAGCGGAAAGACTTACCTTAGGGGGAAAAAAGGACAGGTATACACTCGCACACACGCACATATCCATCCACACATACAGACACAAGCAGACATATTTAAAGACAAAGAGTTTGGGCAGAGATGTCAGTCGAGGCAGAAGTGTAGAGGCAAAGAAGTTGTTGAAAGACAGGTGAGGTATGAGTGGCGGCAACTTGAAGTTAGCGGAGATTGAGGCCTGGCGGATGACGAGAAGAGAGGATATACTGAAGGGCAAGTTCCCATCTCCGGAGTTCGGATAGGTTGGTGTTGGTGGGAAGTATCCAGATAACCCGGACGGTGTAACACTGTGCCAAGATGTGCTGGCTGTGCACCAAGGCATGTTTAGCCACAGGGTGATCCTCATTACCAACAAACACTGTCTGCCTGTGTCCATTCATGCGAATGGACAGTTTGTTGCTGGTCATTCCCACATAGAATGCATCACAGTGTAGGCAGGTCAGTTGGTAAATCACGTGGGTGCTTTCACACGTGGCTCTGCCTCTGATCGTGTACACCTTCCGGGTTACAGGACTGGAGTAGGTGGTGGTGGGAGGGTGCATGGGACAGGTTTTGCATCGGGGGCGGTTACAAGGATAGGAGCCAGAGGGTAGGGAAGGTGGTTTGGGGATTTCATAGGGATGAACTAACAGGTTACGAAGGTTAGGTGGACGGCGGAAAGACACTCTTGGCGGAGTGGGGAGGATTTCATGAAGGATGGATCTCATTTCAGGGCAGGAATTGAGGAAGTCGTATCCCTGCTGGAGAGCCACATTCAGAGTCTGGTCCAGTCCCGGAAAGTATCCTGTCACAAGTGGGGCACTTTTGTGGTTCTTCTGTGGGGGATTCTGGGTTTGAGGGGACGAGGAAGTGGCTCTGGTTATTTGCTTCTGTACCAGGTCGGGAGGGTAGTTGCGGGATGCGAAAGCTGTTTTCAGGTTGTTGGTGTAATGATTCAGGGATTCCGGACTGGAGCAGATTCGTTTGCCACGAAGACCTAGGCTGTAGGGAAGGGACCGTTTGATGTGGAATGGGTGGCAGCTGTCATAATGGAGGTACTGTCGCTTGTTGGTGGGTTTGATGTGGACGGACGTGTGAAGTTGGCCATTGGACAGGTGGAGGTCAACGTCAAGGAAAGTGGCATGGGATTTGGAGTAGGACCAGGTGAAACTGATGGAACCAAAGGAGTTGAGGTTGGAGAGGAAGTTCTGGAGTTCTTCTTCACTGTGAGTCTAGATCATGAAGATGTCGTCAATAAATCTGTACCAAACTTTGGGTTGGCAGACTTGGGTAACCAAGAAGGCTTTCTCTAAGCGATCCATGAATAGGTTGGCGTACGAGGGGGCCATCCTGGTGCCCATGGCTGTTCCCTTTAATTGTTGGTATGTCTGGCCCTCAAAAGTGAAGAAGTTGTGGGTCAGGATGAAGCTGGCTAAGGTGATGAGGAAAGAGGTTTTAGGTAGGGTGGCAGGTGATCGGCGTGAAAGGAAATGCTCCATCGCAGCGAGGCCCTGGACGTGCGGAATATTTGTGTATAAGGACGTGGCATCAATGGTTACAAGGATGGTTTCCGGGGGTAACAGATTGGGTAAGGATTCCAGGCGTTCAAGGAAGTGGTTGGTGTCCTTGATGAAGGATGGGAGACTGCATGTAATGGGTTGAAGGTGTTGATCTACGTAGGCAGAGATGCGTTCTGTGGGGGCTTGGTAACCAGCTACAATGGGGCGGCCGGGATGATTGGGTTTGTGGATTTTAGGAAGAAGGTAGAAGGTAGGGGTGCGGGGTGTCGGTGGGGTCAGGAGGTTGATGGAGTCAGGTGAAAGGTTTTGCAGGGGGCCTAAGGTTCTGAGGATTCCTTGAAGCTCCGCCTGGACATCGGGAATGGGGTTACCTTGGCAAACTTTGTATGTGGTGTTGTCTGAAAGCTGACGCAGTCCCTCAGCCACATACTCCCGATGATCAAGTACCACGGTCGTGGAACCCTTGTCCGCCGGAAGAATGACGATGGATCGGTCAGCCTTCAGATCACGGATAGCCTGGGCTTCAGCAGTGGTGATGTTGGGTGTAGGATTAAGGTTTTTTAAGAAGGATTGAGATGCAAGGCTGGAAGTCAGAAATTCCTGGAAGGTTTGGAGAGGGTGATTTTGAGGAAGAGGAGGTGGGTCCCGCTGTGACGGAGGACGGAACTGTTCCAGGCAGGGTTCAATTTGGATGGTGTCTTGAGGAGTCGGATCATTAGGAGCAGGATTAGGATCATTTTTCTTCGTGGCAAAAATGATCCTGGCAAAAATGATCCTAATCCTACTCCTAATGATCCGACTCCTCAAGACACCATCCAAATTGAACCCTGCCTGGAACAGTTCCGTCCTCCGTCACAGCGGGACCCACCTCCTCTTCCTCAAAATCACCCTCTCCAAACCTTCCAGGAATTTCTGACTTCCAGCCTTGCATCTCAATCCTTCTTAAAAAACCTTAATCCTACACCCAACATCACCACTGCTGAAGCCCAGGCTATCCGTGATCTGAAGGCTGACCGATCCATCGTCATTCTTCCGGCGGACAAGGGTTCCACGACCGTGGTACTTGATCGTCGGGAGTATGTGGCTGAGGGACTGCGTCAGCTTTCAGACAACACCACATACAAAGTTTGCCAAGGTAACCCCATTCCCGATGTCCAGGCGGAGCTTCAAGGAATCCTCAGAACCTTAGGCCCCCTGCAAAACCTTTCACCTGACTCCATCAACCTCCTGACCCCACCGACACCCCGCACCCCTACCTTCTACCTTCTTCCTAAAATCCACAAACCCAATCATCCCGGCCGCCCCATTGTAGCTGGTTACCAAGCCCCCACAGAACGCATCTCTGCCTACGTAGATCAACACCTTCAACCCATTACATGCAGTCTCCCATCCTTCATCAAGGACACCAACCACTTCCTTGAACGCCTGGAATCCTTACCCAATCTGTTACCCCCGGAAACCATCCTTGTAACCATTGATGCCACGTCCTTATACACAAATATTCCGCACGTCCAGGGCCTCGCTGCGATGGAGCATTTCCTTTCACGCCGATCACCTGCCACCCTACCTAAAACCTCTTTCCTCATCACCTTAGCCAGCTTCATCCTGACCCACAACTTCTTCACTTTTGAGGGCCAGACATACCAACAATTAAAGGGAACAGCCATGGGCACCAGGATGGCCCCCTCGTATGCCAACCTATTCATGGGTCGCTTAGAGGAAGCCTTCTTGGTTACCCAAGTCTGCCAACCCAAAGTTTGGTACAGATTTATTGACGACATCTTCATGATCTGGACTCACAGTGAAGAAGAACTCCAGAACTTCCTCTCCAACCTCAACTCCTTTGGTTCCATCAGTTTCACCTGGTCCTACTCCAAATCCCATGCCACTTTCCTTGACGTTGACCTCCACCTGTCCAATGGCCAACTTCACACGTCCGTCCACATCAAACCCACCAACAAGCGACAGTACCTCCATTATGACAGCTGCCACCCATTCCACATCAAACGGTCCCTTCCCTACAGCCTAGGTCTTCGTGGCAAACGAATCTGCTCCAGTCCGGAATCCCTGAATCATTACACCAACAACCTGAAAACAGCTTTCGCATCCCGCAACTACCCTCCCGACCTGGTACAGAAGCAAATAACCAGAGCCACTTCCTCGTCCCCTCAAACCCAGAATCCCCCACAGAAGAACCACAAAAGTGCCCCACTTGTGACAGGATACTTTCCGGGACTGGACCAGACTCTGAATGTGGCTCTCCAGCAGGGATACGACTTCCTCAAATCCTGCCCTGAAATGAGATCCATCCTTCATGAAATCCTCCCCACTCCGCCAAGAGTGTCTTTCCGCCGTCCACCTAACCTTCGTAACCTGTTAGTTCATCCCTATGAAATCCCCAAACCACCTTCCCTACCCTCTGGCTCCTATCCTTGTAACCGCCCCCGATGCAAAACCTGTCCCATGCACCCTCCCACCACCACCTACTCCAGTCCTGTAACCCGGAAGGTGTACACGATCAGAGGCAGAGCCACGTGTGAAAGCACCCACGTGATTTACCAACTGACCTGCCTACACTGTGATGCATTCTATGTGGGAATGACCAGCAACAAACTGTCCATTCGCATGAATGGACACAGGCAGACAGTGTTTGTTGGTAATGAGGATCACCCTGTGGCTAAACATGCCTTGGTGCACAGCCAGCACATCTTGGCACAGTGTTACACCGTCCGGGTTATCTGGATACTTCCCACCAACACCAACCTATCCGAACTCCGGAGATGGGAACTTGCCCTTCAGTATATCCTCTCTTCTCGTCATCCGCCAGGCCTCAATCTCCGCTAACTTCAAGTTGCCGCCACTCATACCTCACCTGTCTTTCAACAACTTCTTTGCCTCTACACTTCTGCCTCGACTGACATCTCTGCCCAAACTCTTTGTCTTTAAATATGTCTGCTTGTGTCTGTATGTGTGGATGGATATGTGCGTGTGTGCGAGTGTATACCTGTCCTTTTTTCCCCCTAAGGTAAGTCTTTCCGCTCCCGGGATTGGAATGACTCCTTACCCTCTCCCTTAAAACCCACTTCCTTTCGTCTTCCCCTCTCCTTCCCTCTTTCCTGATGAGGCAACAGTTTGTTGCGAAAGCTTGAATTTTGTGTGTGTGTTTGTGTTTGTTTGTGTGTCTATCGACCTGCCAGCGCTTTTGTTCGGTAAGTCACCTCATCTTTGTTTTTATATATAATTTTTCCCACGTGGAATGTTTCCTTCCATTATATTGATATCATTAATTTGAATCCAACAATTACGTTTGTTATTGTCACTGTTCCATTTCGAAATCTTTTCTGTCGTCTTGTTTTCCTCTTTCTGTTTTTGCCAGTGGTTTCACTTTGTATTCACCTTCTCCTTTTTACCGTAATCTGCTATACTATTTTATCCCGCCTATATATATACTCAACAATACGTAACCCACTTCCAAACCATAACCAAAAAATTTTTTTGCCGCTTTCAGCACTACCGCCGCTATAATATCCACCGTTTCTAGTTCACAAACAGCTCCTTTCACCTTTTAAACAACCATTTCGGCCAGTTCTAATAACTTTCGCTTTATTTCCATTTCCGTTTTTCCCACATCACCGATCATTTTTAGCCGCTTCCCACAGGTTTTAACGCCATTATTTCTTCGTCAGACAATTGTTAGCCTCATTTTCATAATCTGCCACCACAATACCACTCCTTTTAATATACTACACGCAGTTTTTTCGAAATTTTCCCGAATTTCTCCGTCCTTTAACGTGTTTTGGCGGCAACACAACCACCTAACCTTTATGCACATCGTTGTCTACCAACCCAAGTCCAACATAGCCCAGCTGTAACCAACACCTTTTCGCCTTTTTTCATTCCAGATCTCCAGTTTCTTTCCGGTTCACCTTTATCTCTCCCCATATATTTTTATTTTCATTTTCATTTCACCTCAGGTTACACTTTCCACCTTCTAACACCATGTCACCCTCACAACACCCCCACAATGACCCCATTAAGTTTTATTTACATTCCCTCCGCAAACATGCCTTCGCCCTAGCCAGATTACGCTCGCATATTTTATTTTCTCAGGCTTGTCTGATATTTGGCATTACCCCCAAAGGCCTCACACTCAAAGTTCCCATCTCTGGCTGCAACCCTTCCTTCCATCAGTCCCTATACCAGTTCCAAACTGAACAATCCATTGCCCTCACCCACCTAATCCTTTACCTACACATCAACTCAGCCAATGAACACACCCGTCAACTCCTATCCTTAATAAAAGTCCTTAATCTTTCCTCCGCCACATCCACACCGGCTGTTCAGAGCATCCTCCTACAGGCCAACCGTAAATTAGAACAGCATGCCACCCTCCACCTCAAAAAACTATCCAATCTCCTGGTTTCCCACCTCCGGAAAGGCAACTCACTCACCCTTCACAACCTTTCCAGCAAACCTCAACCTCCTCTCATTGCACACAAACCCAGTCTCTCCCATCTACTCAATCTCCCACTTCCAGCTCCACTCCCTCCAAAACCTCAAAATTCCGATCAACACAATCTGGAACCACAACACCCTAATTCAGTAGTTAACCTTTCCTCCAAACCTCTCTCCCAATCCGAAACCTCTGTCCTATCCAAAGGCCTCACCTTCAGCCCCACTCCCAGATTCAACCAAACAGCCCTCGTCAAAGATTTACTGTCCTACACCCGTACTCTCTGCTGGAAGTATCACTTTGCCATGAAGAAAAATGATCCTAATCCTACTCCTAATGATCCGACTCCTCAAGACACCATCCAAATTGAACCCTGCCTGGAACAGTTCCGTCCTCCGTCACAGCGGGACCCACCTCCTCTTCCTCAAAATCACCCTCTCCAAACCTTCCAGGAATTTCTGACTTCCAGCCTTGCATCTCAATCCTTCTTAAAAAACCTTAATCCTACACCCAACATCACCACTGCTGAAGCCCAGGCTATCCGTGATCTGAAGGCTGACCGATCCATCGTCATTCTTCCGGCGGACAAGTGTTCCACGACCGTGGTACTTGATCGTCGGGAGTATGTGGCTGAGGGACTGCGTCAGCTTTCAGACAACACCACATACAAAGTTTGCCAAGGTAACCCCATTCCCGATGTCCAGGCGGAGCTTCAAGGAATCCTCAGAACCTTAGGCCCCCTGCAAAACCTTTCACCTGACTCCATCAACCTCCTGACCCCACCGACACCCCGCACCCCTACCTTCTACCTTCTTCCTAAAATCCACAAACCCAATCATCCCGGCCGCCCCATTGTAGCTGGTTACCAAGCCCCCACAGAACGCATCTCTGCCTACGTAGATCAACACCTTCAACCCATTACATGCAGTCTCCCATCCTTCATCAAGGACACCAACCACTTCCTTGAACGCCTGGAATCCTTACCCAATCTGTTACCCCCGGAAACCATCCTTGTAACCATTGATGCCACGTCCTTATACACAAATATTCCGCACGTCCAGGGCCTCGCTGCGATGGAGCATTTCCTTTCACGCCGATCACCTGCCACCCTACCTAAAACCTCTTTCCTCATCACCTTAGCCAGCTTCATCCTGACCCACAACTTCTTCACTTTTGAGGGCCAGACATACCAACAATTAAAGGGAACAGCCATGGGCACCAGGATGGCCCCCTCGTATGCCAACCTATTCATGGGTCGCTTAGAGGAAGCCTTCTTGGTTACCCAAGTCTGCCAACCCAAAGTTTGGTACAGATTTATTGACGACATCTTCATGATCTGGACTCACAGTGAAGAAGAACTCCAGAACTTCCTCTCCAACCTCAACTCCTTTGGTTCCATCAGTTTCACCTGGTCCTACTCCAAATCCCATGCCACTTTCCTTGACGTTGACCTCCACCTGTCCAATGGCCAACTTCACACGTCCGTCCACATCAAACCCACCAACAAGCAACAGTACCTCCATTATGACAGCTGCCACCCATTCCACATCAAACGGTCCCTTCCCTACAGCCTAGGTCTTCGTGGCAAACGAATCTGCTCCAGTCCGGAATCCCTGAATCATTACACCAACAACCTGAAAACAGCTTTCGCATCCCGCAACTACCCTCCCGACCTGGTACAGAAGCAAATAACCAGAGCCACTTCCTCGTCCCCTCAAACCCAGAATCCCCCACAGAAGAACCACAAAAGTGCCCCACTTGTGACAGGATACTTTCCGGGACTGGACCAGACTCTGAATGTGGCTCTCCAGCAGGGATACGACTTCCTCAAATCCTGCCCTGAAATGAGATCCATCCTTCATGAAATCCTCCCCACTCCGCCAAGAGTGTCTTTCCGCCGTCCACCTAACCTTCGTAACCTGTTAGTTCATCCCTATGAAATCCCCAAACCACCTTCCCTACCCTCTGGCTCCTATCCTTGTAACCGCCCCCGATGCAAAACCTGTCCCATGCACCCTCCCACCACCACCTACTCCAGTCCTGTAACCCGGAAGGTGTACACGATCAGAGGCAGAGCCACGTGTGAAAGCACCCACGTGATTTACCAACTGACCTGCCTACACTGTGATGCATTCTATGTGGGAATGACCAGCAACAAACTGTCCATTCGCATGAATGGACACAGGCAGACAGTGTTTGTTGGTAATGAGGATCACCCTGTGGCTAAACATGCCTTGGTGCACAGCCAGCACATCTTGGCACAGTGTTACACCGTCCGGGTTATCTGGATACTTCCCACCAACACCAACCTATCCGAACTCCGGAGATGGGAACTTGCCCTTCAGTATATCCTCTCTTCTCGTCATCCGCCAGGCCTCAATCTCCGCTAACTTCAAGTTGCCGCCACTCATACCTCACCTGTCTTTCAACAACTTCTTTGCCTCTACACTTCTGCCTCGACTGACATCTCTGCCCAAACTCTTTGTCTTTAAATATGTCTGCTTGTGTCTGTATGTGTGGATGGATATGTGCGTGTGTGCGAGTGTATACCTGTCCTTTTTTCCCCCTAAGGTAAGTCTTTCCGCTCCCGGGATTGGAATGACTCCTTACCCTCTCCCTTAAAACCCACTTCCTTTCGTCTTCCCCTCTCCTTCCCTCTTTCCTGATGAGGCAACAGTTTGTTGCGAAAGCTTGAATTTTGTGTGTGTGTTTGTGTTTGTTTGTGTGTCTATCGACCTGCCAGCGCTTTTGTTCGGTAAGTCACCTCATCTTTGTTTTTATATATAATTTTTCCCACGTGGAATGTTTCCTTCCATTATATTGATATCATTAATTTGAATCCAACAATTACGTTTGTTATTGTCACTGTTCCATTTCGAAATCTTTTCTGTCGTCTTGTTTTCCTCTTTCTGTTTTTGCCAGTGGTTTCACTTTGTATTCACCTTCTCCTTTTTACCGTAATCTGCTATACTATTTTATCCCGCCTATATATATACTCAACAATACGTAACCCACTTCCAAACCATAACCAAAAAATTTTTTTGCCGCTTTCAGCACTACCGCCGCTATAATATCCACCGTTTCTAGTTCACAAACAGCTCCTTTCACCTTTTAAACAACCATTTCGGCCAGTTCTAATAACTTTCGCTTTATTTCCATTTCCGTTTTTCCCACATCACCGATCATTTTTAGCCGCTTCCCACAGGTTTTAACGCCATTATTTCTTCGTCAGACAATTGTTAGCCTCATTTTCATAATCTGCCACCACAATACCACTCCTTTTAATATACTACACGCAGTTTTTTCGAAATTTTCCCGAATTTCTCCGTCCTTTAACGTGTTTTGGCGGCAACACAACCACCTAACCTTTATGCACATCGTTGTCTACCAACCCAAGTCCAACATAGCCCAGCTGTAACCAACACCTTTTCGCCTTTTTTCATTCCAGATCTCCAGTTTCTTTCCGGTTCACCTTTATCTCTCCCCATATATTTTTATTTTCATTTTCATTTCACCTCAGGTTACACTTTCCACCTTCTAACACCATGTCACCCTCACAACACCCCCACAATGACCCCATTAAGTTTTATTTACATTCCCTCCGCAAACATGCCTTCGCCCTAGCCAGATTACGCTCGCATATTTTATTTTCTCAGGCTTGTCTGATATTTGGCATTACCCCCAAAGGCCTCACACTCAAAGTTCCCATCTCTGGCTGCAACCCTTCCTTCCATCAGTCCCTATACCAGTTCCAAACTGAACAATCCATTGCCCTCACCCACCTAATCCTTTACCTACACATCAACTCAGCCAATGAACACACCCGTCAACTCCTATCCTTAATAAAAGTCCTTAATCTTTCCTCCGCCACATCCACACCGGCTGTTCAGAGCATCCTCCTACAGGCCAACCGTAAATTAGAACAGCATGCCACCCTCCACCTCAAAAAACTATCCAATCTCCTGGTTTCCCACCTCCGGAAAGGCAACTCACTCACCCTTCACAACCTTTCCAGCAAACCTCAACCTCCTCTCATTGCACACAAACCCAGTCTCTCCCATCTACTCAATCTCCCACTTCCAGCTCCACTCCCTCCAAAACCTCAAAATTCCGATCAACACAATCTGGAACCACAACACCCTAATTCAGTAGTTAACCTTTCCTCCAAACCTCTCTCCCAATCCGAAACCTCTGTCCTATCCAAAGGCCTCACCTTCAGCCCCACTCCCAGATTCAACCAAACAGCCCTCGTCAAAGATTTACTGTCCTACACCCGTACTCTCTGCTGGAAGTATCACTTTGCCACGAAGAAAAATGATCCTAATCCTACTCCTAATGATCCGACTCCTCAAGACACCATCCAAATTGAACCCTGCCTGGAACAGTTCCGTCCTCCGTCACAGCGGGACCCACCTCCTCTTCCTCAAAATCACCCTCTCCAAACCTTCCAGGAATTTCTGACTTCCAGCCTTGCATCTCAATCCTTCTTAAAAAACCTTAATCCTACACCCAACATCACCACTGCTGAAGCCCAGGCTATCCGTGATCTGAAGGCTGACCGATCCATCGTCATTCTTCCGGCGGACAAGTGTTCCACGACCGTGGTACTTGATCGTCGGGAGTATGTGGCTGAGGGACTGCGTCAGCTTTCAGACAACACCACATACAAAGTTTGCCAAGGTAACCCCATTCCCGATGTCCAGGCGGAGCTTCAAGGAATCCTCAGAACCTTAGGCCCCCTGCAAAACCTTTCACCTGACTCCATCAACCTCCTGACCCCACCGACACCCCACACCCCTACCTTCTACCTTCTTCCTAAAATCCACAAACCCAATCATCCCGGCCGCCCCATTGTAGCTGGTTACCAAGCCCCCACAGAACGCATCTCTGCCTACGTAGATCAACACCTTCAACCCATTACATGCAGTCTCCCATCCTTCATCAAGGACACCAACCACTTCCTTGAACGCCTGGAATCCTTACCCAATCTGTTACCCCCGGAAACCATCCTTGTAACCATTGATGCCACGTCCTTATACACAAATATTCCGCACGTCCAGGGCCTCGCTGCGATGGAGCATTTCCTTTCACGCCGATCACCTGCCACCCTACCTAAAACCTCTTTCCTCATCACCTTAGCCAGCTTCATCCTGACCCACAACTTCTTCACTTTTGAGGGCCAGACATACCAACAATAAAAGGGAACAGCCATGGGCACCAGGATGGCCCCCTCGTACGCCAACCTATTCATGGGTCGCTTAGAGGAAGCCTTCTTGGTTACCCAAGTCTGCCAACCCAAAGTTTGGTACAGATTTATTGACGACATCTTCATGATCTGGACTCACAGTGAAGAAGAACTCCAGAACTTCCTCTCCAACCTCAACTCCTTTGGTTCCATCAGTTTCACCTGGTCCTACTCCAAATCCCATGCCACTTTCCTTGACGTTGACCTCCACCTGTCCAATGGCCAACTTCACACGTCCGTCCACATCAAACCCACCAACAAGCAACAGTACCTCCATTATGACAGCTGCCACCCATTCCACATCAAACGGTCCCTTCCCTACAGCCTAGGTCTTCGTGGCAAACGAATCTGCTCCAGTCCGGAATCCCTGAATCATTACACCAACAACCTGAAAACAGCTTTCGCATCCCGCAACTACCCTCCCGACCTGGTACAGAAGCAAATAACCAGAGCCACTTCCTCGTCCCCTCAAACCCAGAATCCCCCACAGAAGAACCACAAAAGTGCCCCACTTGTGACAGGATACTTTCCGGGACTGGACCAGACTCTGAATGTGGCTCTCCAGCAGGGATACGACTTCCTCAAATCCTGCCCTGAAATGAGATCCATCCTTCATGAAATCCTCCCCACTCCGCCAAGAGTGTCTTTCCGCCGTCCACCTAACCTTCGTAACCTGTTAGTTCATCCCTATGAAATCCCCAAACCACCTTCCCTACCCTCTGGCTCCTATCCTTGTAACCGCCCCCGATGCAAAACCTGTCCCATGCACCCTCCCACCACCACCTACTCCAGTCCTGTAACCCGGAAGGTGTACACGATCAGAGGCAGAGCCACGTGTGAAAGCACCCACGTGATTTACCAACTGACCTGCCTACACTGTGATGCATTCTATGTGGGAATGACCAGCAACAAACTGTCCATTCGCATGAATGGACACAGGCAGACAGTGTTTGTTGGTAATGAGGATCACCCTGTGGCTAAACATGCCTTGGTGCACAGCCAGCACATCTTGGCACAGTGTTACACCGTCCGGGTTATCTGGATACTTCCCACCAACACCAACCTATCCGAACTCCGGAGATGGGAACTTGCCCTTCAGTATATCCTCTCTTCTCGTCATCCGCCAGGCCTCAATCTCCGCTAACTTCAAGTTGCCGCCACTCATACCTCACCTGTCTTTCAACAACTTCTTTGCCTCTACACTTCTGCCTCGACTGACATCTCTGCCCAAACTCTTTGTCTTTAAATATGTCTGCTTGTGTCTGTATGTGTGGATGGATATGTGCGTGTGTGCGAGTGTATACCTGTCCTTTTTTCCCCCTAAGGTAAGTCTTTCCGCTCCCGGGATTGGAATGACTCCTTACCCTCTCCCTTAAAACCCACTTCCTTTCGTCTTCCCCTCTCCTTCCCTCTTTCCTGATGAGGCAACAGTTTGTTGCGAAAGCTTGAATTTTGTGTGTGTGTTTGTGTTTGTTTGTGTGTCTATCGACCTGCCAGCGCTTTTGTTCGGTAAGTCACCTCATCTTTGTTTTTATATATAATTTTTCCCACGTGGAATGTTTCCTTCCATTATATATATATATATATATATATATATATATATATATATAAGTGTTTTGGTTTCTTATTCTTTGACTATGCTTTTTATATTTTGCATCTTTCATGCATGTTATTAGGTTATGTGTACGTACGAGAGAATTCTGACATTTTGTTAGCTATATCTTCTGTGGTGTTGAAATGCAAGCTTGGATCAACTGAACAAGCCATTGTATTTTTCACTGTCTCCTGCACCTTCAATCAGTAAGCTACTGTTAATATTGTGAGGGAATTTTTGTGTAGTATGGTTCCATCGTACCAAGTACACGCAGATTGTAATAGTCAAATAACAGTCTCCGCAGGTTGTATCAACCAAGCGGCGGCCCTGACATGATTTACCAGCATAGTACCATTGGATTAATGGAGTGTTTACAAAAGATATTTGCAAAATTACTGACACTAATCCTGCTGTGTCATGGTTGGCTGTAAGACCACCACCTTTATGGCCACACAATCCAGTTTTGTGGTCTGAGAAGGTAGAGGCCAGTTTTTTCTATTCTGGAATTTTGGCAGATTCTACCAAGTTTGCACTGACATAATTTCCTCATCACCAGAGGCTAACTCCTGCAACTGGCTTAAAGCAGAATTGATCTGGTGTGTGTCAGTATTGGAAAAAGAATCTGTCAGGTTCTCTCTCAGGAAGATATTGGAGACAGAAAGTCTTCACAGTAGTTGCAACACCAAAGAAACAAACTGGTCAGGGAAACTGTTTCAAACAGCTTACTGTGCCCAATATGGAGCAGTTGTTTTCCACTGCCAGTTAAAGCAATCATAGATCACAGGCTGACACGCCTTTAGACACAGTAGCACAGTTGACAGATAACATCCAGGACATGATGACACCAGCTTCTGTCAGCAAAATCATCATGCAGTGTGCTAGTGTTATGCACAGGTTATGATGCCTTAGTGGCCAAGGTAGATCTACTGATGCAGCAGATCAGCAAACTGTTAACTCAACACGACCTGAGGAATGACAGGGGCCAGAACCGATACCACCAACACTCGTGCATCAGACCATCAACAAACTCTTCTGCAACTGAGCAATGTATCTCTTGGTATCACCAAAAATTCAGGGAGCAAGCATCCAGGTGGCAAACCCCCCCCCCCCCCCCCCCCCCGCCCCGCCCTGCATTTATCCAAATTGCAGAAGTGGTCGGAAATAGGCAACTCCTCCTACTGCTGATCAGTGTCTCCACATCTATTTATAAGTGATCTGCAAGCTGCCCTTGCCACATTGTTGTTACGCCATACTGGACTTTCCACTGTTACATTTGAAACAAGTGTGGTTGTGTCATCACATCCAAGCACCCTGTCAGAAACCATTTACGGCACAGGCAGCATAAGTCCCAAATGGTTATTATGACTGACAACACACATTTTGATAATCTGCTGGATGAGTCTTAATAAATTATATAATAAATGGGTCCTTAAGTCTTTCCTTAAACATACAACTACATTTTTTCTTTCCTTTTTGGAGCATGTTCATTTTGGAGATGATGAGTCTTTAAACAGTGAAACCAATTATGTTCCAAGGTAATTAATAGATTGCACATGTTTTCAGAAATAACTACAATCAGTCACCTTTTGAGATAGTTTAACTTTTTTACCACAACTGGTTTCAAGTCCTCTAGCAACTCATCATTGGATGGTACACAGTTTTTAGTGATTGCTTTTAGCATCAAGGTGGTCATTGTGGAACTGTGGCAAGATACAAAAAGTTATACAAATCTCTCAAAGTGGCTAGGTGTCAGGCATTATCTACATCACAAGTCTGAGTCTTGGGCACACAATGCTACAATAAATCATCAGAAATTACGTAGCATCTGACGATGAGTCACTCGGTGACTTAAAACCTGTTACAGTTAAATAAAAATTGAATCATAACAAAAAATGGTTGGCTGTGGTTATTTTTGAAAAATCTTTATTCATCACTGTCATGGTGTTGCACATCCACAATGGATAAAAGTTTTACAGAAGATTCTACATGTGTGGAAACATTTAAAAAACTGTTATTAATAACCTCAAAAAGTATTCACCTAAGACAATTTCATCAACAACTCCTAAAACTGTGTAACTGTAACAAATGCTTAAAACAGGATACCTGCATGCAGTGCCACTCTATGTGATTGCAGATATAGGAGATCAAATAGTGTTAGGGCTACACTTACCCACCACCAGTCAACTCATCTATCAAACAGCTGATTGAGGAAAGAGAGAGAAAGAGAAATGAGACACTATGCTTACAGAAAACAATGAGGACCAAGAGACAGTGACAGACATAACACAGTGGAGAGCAGTACAGCATGTCAAATTCACTGTAGACATTAAGCTGCAGGAACAATTCCAAATGATAACAATCATTCAGGTATTTTATCTGGCTGGTTTGTACCAGTCTCAACTTTATGAAACAGTGAGAACAGAATAGAAAAAAATCTTTTTTTTCAGCCAAGCAATTTTGATTTGTTCAATAGATTGCACAAATCACTTTTTTAAATAACTGTGTATGACATTATAATTCCATTTGCATTATTAATATACAATGGTAACGATGAATTGAGTTCAACTCCAACTCACTTCTAGTTGTGTGAACCACCATAATCAAAGAATGCATAAAATGTAACAGAGCTAATAGCTACAGAGAAATTTTAGCTTGTAGACCTGAACTAGAGGATTCTTTTTGTGGATTAAACAGTGGGATAGGAAAATACAGAGAGAAAGAAGAAACACAAAAAAAGAATACACCAAAGTTCATAGCTCCAGGTCATGAAATACACCTGACACATACGAATTACATGAGAAAGAAATATCTTTCCTGTTATACTTAGTGCATATTTCCAAATTGTTCAAATTAAGTTTGTTATTGGCTTTCTGTAGAGGTTTGCTGTTAATGGCAAGACAAGCAAATTGTGTTTTTTGAGATCATTGAAATCTTTGACAGAAAACTGTGAAAGAGTGTAACTGATGTATGTCAGCCAAAGAGCATGGACAACAATCCTCTCACAACAGATCAGTTCACAATGTATTTCAATAGATTCCCAAGTAAATTTTCTTTTTGAAATAATCAATGGAGTTTTACTGTTGCTAAAGAACAAGACTATTTATGTTCTGTTAGTCACTGTTCTTGTCTTAATTTAATGACATGTTTCTAAAGTTCTCTAGTTACAGTTAGAAAGTTTTACACATGACCTAAGATATGCCAATCTAAGTATTTTGAAATGAAGACTTAAAAACATTTTGTAATGCGATTCTTTATTTACTGACATGAAATTACAATTTTGCAATTTAGCACTTCGTTTTTAATCAATCAGGCTTGGTCTTCTTGGATTGATTCTCTACCTGATAAATAAATAAAATATAGTCATTTTGTGTTGATTTTGTATGCAGAGCAAATGTTTCACATTCCGATTTACTGAAGTTCCTTCTCTACCACATCACAGACTAGAAGTGAATGTATTTAACTAGGCACAAGATTGTTTAACTTCTTTCTATAACTTGCTTTTTATTTTTCCTTCAATCTCCAAATACCTTTAAAATCATGATACACTACTGTCCAACAAATACCAAATGTCCAAATTCCAGAACAAAAAGGTTTCTGATGTACAACAATTGGTTGGATCAAATTTACTGAAGCATTTTATTAGAAAAAATTAAACCTTGCCCATGTATAATTCAACATACATTTTCAGAAGGAGAATATTCTCTCTTTTTTTTGGGGGGGGGGGGGGGGGGGGGTTTGCTTGCAGACCAAGGAAAAGGTGGGTTGAAGGAATTCAATAATGATTCCAAGAAATTCTCATTTTGTGCTGAGATCTACAGAGATGAATGACATGATGTGCTGCCCCTTCACTGAACACATACATATGTATTACATATTAATGAACTTGGAGGTCATGACAACAGGGCAGTGAAATAAGAAAGATCTATAACCAAACAAAACATACACACAAACAAACCATATTCACCAGAAGTTGAATTCATTCTCAAGCTGAATGAAACAATGTGTATTTACCAATTTACTCAAAAATCTCTAGAACCAGTGATTTTTTCTTAGGTGATGGGAGAGACAAACGAGCAAGAAGCAGAATCATTTTAGAAGTTAGGCCACACACTTTATCCAGAAGAAAGATTTGTTGGGAACAGGCAGAAGCCAAATCTGAATAATGGCAGAAGAGACGGTGGACGGTTTAAAACACTATCACGCTCACTTTTAAAAACCATCAGTGCAGCCAATACATCTAAAGAAATACAGAGAAATCAGAGTAAACGTGAAAAGTTAAATACACTAGTTTCACAAATTAGGGAAAAAATGAAAATTACAATAATTCAAAAAACCCAGTCGCACTGCTATCAGCTTGTGTCATCTGTACACGGCAAACAACTAACATGATTCAGAGCACGGATGAGAGTACCAGTTGACACTATAAGTCAGGGATGACTTCTGGTGCAGCTACAGGCATAATTTAACTGACAAACTGCAATGAAAGACCATCGGTCTGTTATAGACAGGCCAAACTCATACGGACATTGCCAGGTCGTTCAGCATCCCTCCTTATATCATTTCTAGATTGTGGCAGTAATTTTTAATCTCTGGTTTACCATTAATGAGTTTCAGCCAAAGGCTCTGATCAAATTTTACTCTAATATGTTAAACATAAAAATAGGTGCCTCAGTCTGCCCTTGCACTGCAGTCATGGGAAGGGTGAAATTATTAGGTAGTGTCTGGAGAGGTTCATGAAGGTGCTACGTATGGTCACCTGTCGCAATAGTTAGTATCTGCAGTGGACATGCCAAAATGATGGCAAATTACCTGTGATTCTCTTTACATATTTGTCATAGTTTCACTTTCAAAGTTACAGCAGACATGTTTAAATTTATGAGAAGTCAAAACCTGCCAGAACCCATTCAATATTCTGGAGAGAATTCCTTTAAACAAAGCAGTAACTGTGTATGGCACAGTAAATTTTTAAGTAGATGCACATACCTCCATGAATCCCATGATTGTCTGCACGGGATTCTGGCTGTACATAAATGATGTTAGTATATGATCTGACATTGTTGCAGCAGGGGATGATTTCACGCTACAAGGAAAACAACAACAGGCAACACTGGGTTTGTCTAATGAATATACCTCCAGAACAGAAAAACGTTCAGCACACTGAGATTGCATTTTGATCTCCCTACCTCTCTCTTATGGAATATGACTGAGATTCACTCGGAGGTAAGATTTTGTTCATAATTCCTCTCAACTATCCACAATATGCTGAGAGTAGCATAGCAAGACAAAGAGTATTCCTTTCCATTAGTACTTTCATACTTCACCATTACCAGGAACTCACATCATTGCATGACAGAACTACTGCTGTTCAAGCAATCTTACTTTGTGCTCCATTGTACCAGAAAAATTACCAAATTTGGAATATGCACTATTTTTGAATATAAAGCATTTGCTTAACACTGTGTTTTCATGTTTTGTTTATGTCAATCATATGTTCTATACACTTTGCCTGTAGCTCATCACATTGGACACACAGCTTATTGAATTCTTGTTATTTTTATAAGTTTACCCTAATTTATAGGCACCAGTGTATGACTGTAAGAGTAAGATCAGCAACTAGAAGTCTCTCAATGTAAGGAATTCTATGAAAGTAAATTATGAAACTAACAATAGATGTGGAATTGACAATGTACAAAAAAGGAAGAAATTATAATATGGAGAATGGAGTGATATGGAACACAAACTAGTAAATGAATCAGGTATCTATTTATGTCAATAAAGAAGAGATAAATGGAAGGGATAACGCATACTGCAGAAGATGAATTCTCTTGCCCAATTTTAATATGGAATATAATGAACTAATCAATTACTTCATAGCAGGGTCAATGTATTTAATTATTGCTCTTAGATAATGTCTTCTATCTAAGATTTTTTCCACTTCATCTGCAACTTTTCTGTTTACTAACTAGTTTTTCATACCCTGAGCTACATCATTAAGGAAATCATGTTATTCCCCACATAAATGGCATTTTAAATAAAATCCTCCAAGGTAAATAAACCATTTCAGTCTTGCTACTTCAAAAACATATATTAGAGGAACGTGTTTTTATGGAGCTTTCCAACAATCATCAGTGTTTTGCCTGAACCTTTCTTAATACTGAAAATAAGATCCACTTAATAAGATGTAGCAATTTACAAATTATCAACATAGGTATGGATGGTAAGCTGCTGCAGACTATATTCAAGCAATTTAACGAATTATCCATTCATTTAATTTTCATTTTGAATCCAGGAAAGCTTGAATTGCAGGATAATGTCAATTATATCTCTGGAGGTAGATGCATTTGTTTATTTTTAACATCTGCTGTTATCAGTGAAGAGATATTAGCTTTGTCAACTTTACTGTTTCTCCTCTTTGTGTATCTTTGGTCTAACATGCATTACCCTTCATTCTCACCTTAGTCCAATTACCTCTTTCTTACCTTGCTGTTAATACCCATGTGTAGAGAGTTTATTTAATATCTTTAGCACACCTGTTTCTATTCAAATTAATATTTCACTTTTCCTTTCTTTTCTAGCTGTTTTTATTATGGGCTTGCCCCTTGCCTACTTCACAGAAACTCTTGAATTTAATTCATTCACTGGCAAAGAAATATTGTGACTCTCTGTGGAAAGTACTGTGTTTTCCAACTCCATATTTGATTAACATTCTGTGCTATTTCATTTGGACTTTTTTTCTGCTATTAAAGTATTTTTTTCATTCGAATATCCTGACTGAGAAACTTTAATTTTATTCCATAATTCCCTAATTTCTCTCTCATGGTTCTCAATTAAAATAAATCATCTTTTTCAAAATATTAACATCAGAGTAACCAATGTTTACTGTATACTTTAGATCATTGTTTCATCTTCTGCTGAATAAGGCTTGTTTTTGTAAAAAGGTACTTTCTAAAATAAAACAAACATTTATCTTTGTTTATTGTACACCAAATTACAGAACATATCATAAAAGTAAGATCATGACACAAAAATGCAAATGAAATATTTGTGCTAGTTCAAATTAAGTACCAGTACAGTTAATAACAACAGGAAAACCTTAGGCTTCAGAAAACAGCTGTACCTCCTTCCAGACCTAATGAGATGAAGAGAAGGAGAAACATGCAGGAATTGAAAGAATCAGTACAGTATACGATAAATCAGATTGTTAAAGACTTGATCAAATAACAAATAAATTAATAACTTTAGGAGAGAAGCACATAAAGGTCAAAGAACAGTAGAATGATAGAAAGGTAGACAAAATTGGTAAATATGCAGTTAAGCAGACATCAACATGGAATGTAGAGTGAGTGTATAAAAGAAATTAGATACATTCTTGTAATTAGTGCAATATTATGTACCTCAATGTTTCTCTAGATCAATAAGGATGCCACTGACCAAGCAATGAGAAAAACTTTGCATTTTCGACTTCCAACTCTCTACCACAGGAGGTTGTCAAGTGGCAGCATCTACCTACAGTAGTTCAGATTGCATAGACTGCTTATAATTCACAAATAAAGTATGACTGTATGATCTGTTTTGGGGATAAATGGAGCAGATGTCTATAATTTTGCCACATAAATGGTATCTTTACTCGGGCCCATTGTAAGAAATTTTCCCATCACACACAAAATTCTAATAACCTGATGCTGTATTTACATCTGCATGGATATTTGTATTTCTGTCTAGAGATGACTAGTAATACTCAAAATTACAACCTCAATAAATAAAAAATAAACTGTTTGATACCTGTAAACAGAAACAACACACTACACAATTCTATTGCTTTTACCAGCAGGCTTAAGTCACTTAATCTGAAAACTATACATTTATTACCTAGTTTTGATGTTGTCTCACTTTATAGAAAACTGCCATTGATGGACTCACTACATTTCATCAGTCAACAAGTTTGGGGATGATATAACAGTGTTGTTTGAGCACACTTTCTCTTCAATGTATTTTTCATTTAATGAGTTTTTGGACAATCTGATGGTGATGCTTTCGTCTCCCCTAGAGGCACTCAACAGTTTTGAAACCTGATGATATATTGATGATCCATTTATAATTTGGCATGATAGTTTGGAAAGCCTCCGTAAGTTTCTTCAACAATTTAATTTATATATCAAAAAATAAAAGTTTCCTCCTCCTCCTCTGCCTCAATGTTGCGGCCTTCACTGGAACAGTTTAGTCAGTTCTACAAGAAACGGGTTTTTCAGTTCCTGTTGGGCAAGTATTTCTCCACTGTCTTGGATCTTAACTTTCTCTCTTCATCTAAAATCACCCTTCCCATTGTCTGTTGATCTTCGTTTGTTCATCTTTGACTTTATTGATTTTGTTCATTTTATTTTTCAAATGATATACTGTAACTTTAGTTTCCTCATATGTTCATTATTGTTATTTCGGGAATCCATATGATGTCTTATTGTTCTCCAGATACTCTATTATTTTTCTGGTAACTAATTTTTCTGGTGTCTTGATTACATGACCAAAAAAATGAAACAGATTTCTTCCAAAATGAATTTTTCACTCTTTGGAGGAATGTGCACTGGTATTAAACTTTCTGGCAGATTAAAACTGTGTGCCACACCAAGATTTGAACTGTGGACCTATGCCTTTTACAGGCACATGCTCTATCACTTGAGCTACTGAGCTACCAAAGTACGGCTGATGACTCGTCCCCACAGTTTTACTTTGCCAGTACCTCATCTCTTGCCTTCCCAACTTCACAGACGTTCTCCTGGGAAACTTGCAGGACTAATACTCATGGAAGAAAGGATATTGTGAAGACATAGTATAGCCACAGCTTGGGGGATATTTACAGAATGAATTTTTCAACTCTGTGGCACAGTGTGCACTGCACTCTTCTGTGAAGTTGGGGAGATAAGAGATGAGGTACTGGGAGAAGTAAAGCTGTGAGGATGGGTAGTGAGTAATTCTTGGATAGCTCAGCAGCTCAGTTGGTAGAGCACTTGCCCATAAAAGACAGCAGTCCTGAGTTCGAGTCTCAGGCCAGCACACACTTTTTATCTGATAGGAAGTTGCATCTATTCCTGTTACAGTCCATCATTTGTTCAAGTTTCTCGTAAACTATTTCATTAACAGCTAGTCATCAGCTTTTTTTCTTTGTATTTCTTGTTTATGCACAGTCTGAATATTTCTTTCTATCTTGAGTATTGTTTTTATTTCTGTAGTGTTAGTATTTTTGTAAATAAATTCACTTGAATATGTCATTCCTCTTTGGGCAGTAGATGTATGTGTATTTTGTTGATAAGAAATAATTATTAAACAGAAACACAACAGGTACTCAGTATGTTCTTTTACTTGCACACAAAGATTACTAAATTAACTCTCTCTCGATACCAAAGACTCTGCCGAACCAGATTCATCTTCCAACTCTTACTTGCATTGGCTACTTGCACAGGAACTGATGTCACAACACCAGCCCCACTTCCCCCTCTTTTTAAAGGTGGCTGCTCCAGGGATATGATAGTTTGGGCCTTTGGAGTCTCCAGGGAGGTTGCAGTGTTACTTATCATTGTAGGCAGCTCGGTGGAAAACATGATGATACTGTGTAGGTACCTTGTTATAGAGATAGGGAGGCTTTAGTCACTCTATGGAGACTATTTTGTGTCTGCCACTTTAGTTGGTCTTGTTTCCCTTATTTGAAAGCACCCTGTAGGGACCAGTATATGATGGTGGGTGTAGCAGAATGTTATGAATGAAAACCTTTCTCTCTCAGTGCCTCGCAGGTTGAGCTGCATGTAAATGTCTCATCTGGAATCTGAACTGTCATCTGAACTCTGCCATCATTTCTGGAGCAATCGGCCAAAGTGATGCTGTTACATCTAGTTCACCCGGCACCACAAAAAACTCCTAATCAAAGACCAGCTGGACTGCTGAACAATGCAGATCCTCCTCTACTGGTGTGCACAAGCCTAATCACACCAATGACAAGGCATCCATCCGTCAGTGCCATCCTTAGAATCCGATGCAGTCTCTTCACCATTCCATTACTAGCAGGATGGTAGCTAGTGTGCAAAGGTGGTTGCAGCCATTTATTTGAAGGAGCTCATTAAACAGCTGTGACCTGAACTAGCTTTGTAATGGTTTGAGGAACAACAGACCTTGAAAACCATGTAAGCAACAATGCCATTGCAATGGCCTCCACAACTATGTCTGTTTGGGAGTAGCTCTGGACCACTTCATAAAATGATCCACTACAGCAATTAGGAAGCAGTGACCAGCAGAATAAGCTAATGGCCCCTCTTATGTTGAAGTATATATATGAAAACATAGTTTTCAGCATTGGACAATGCGCAACCATTGCAAAGACTTGTTGGTTAACTTTGCTGTGCTGGTAATTGAGCTAGGGGTGTGCCCAAGCTGGGAAGTCCCTCTGGATTTCTGTCCACAACATCTTGCTTGCCTACCAACTTTGCTGTTTCTCAGATGAGCCAAATTATGCAGTGCTTGGAAAACTACTGTATGTGCTGAAATTCTGTGGGAATGTAAGAGCACTGTTTGTCTTGGAATATGTTGCACCAGATACTAGTGGTACTGAATGGGACAAAAATATGTTGCAGCTGCAGGACTGTGTGTTCATTTAGGAGCAAGTCTAGCAGCAATGTGTCCTTTCATTGCTTGGATGCTATCTCAGCCCGAGGCTCCACCTCTAGGCTGGTGCAATTTCAGAAGGGCAATCTATGACAATGTCACTTCTACCTGTAAAGCGATGCACACTGGTGGTAAACTGGGATACATATTCCGCTTGTCTACACTGCCACAATGATATGATCTGTTGCATGTTGAAATAAACAACTTAGTGGTTTGTGGTCATCAAAAACTGTAAAACGCCTTCCTTCCACAGACAATGAAAAATATTTAATGGCCACATAGATCGCCAGAAATTCATGATTGGTGGCACTCCATTATTTCTGATGCAGCGCAAGATTCTGAAAGTAAAAGGGGAGTGGTTGCCATTGATCATTAAATGTCTGTTGCAGTGCTCCATTAATTGCATTTGGCTTGCATCCACCATGAGAGTCAATGGAACACTAATGCGCAGGTGAGCTAGCTGTGCTGCTTGCGCCAAACATTCCTTAACTTTATGAAATTCCCCTTCACTTGTTGGAGGCCATGGTATCATCCCACTACCGTGTATATTCTTGCCTGAGAACAGAGTGGTAAGTGGTTCATGCTGACCTGTTAAATATTCTCGTATTTGTGAGTTACCATTTTATTCATCTTATCGTTGATGGGGGTACCATCTTATTGGTTAACAGCACTTTTTTAATATTACACTATCCACACAAAAATATTTTTTTAATAGAATGAAGAGGACCGTAACAGAACTGACCCTGGGAATAACGATGTCACAATGAAGATAACGAGCAAAAGAAAAAAGCTAGTGAAAAAATAACAACACAAGAAACTTACAAGGAATAGTAGACTTGAATATACTACAAAAGAAGGTACAGTGATCCAGGCAAGAAATTTAGTTGGAGCTTCCCGTGAATGTTCTAAAAAGTGTCTTGAACGGATTGGGAAGAAGCTTATACACAGTTGGAGCTTCTTGTAAGTGTTCTAAAAAGTGTTTTGAATGGATTGGGGAGAAGCTTATACAAATTGTAAACAGAGTAGTGAACAGATTTACATGTTAAGTACCTGAAATCAAGTTACAACTGCAGCCACACTTTGAGCACATCATGCACACACAGTTGACTGCACTGAAATATCATAGCAGGGAGTTACTGACACAAATATTTTCCCAATATTTCATAAAAGTATTTATAAGCTAGGAAAGTTGTAAATGTCACAATCTGAGGACTGCTTTTTTCTGCCTGTCTCTGCTGCCAGTACCTTATAAGGTTTAGATTCTCTATAACAGCAACATCTTCCTTCTTGTTTTTTAGTGTCCCCATCTTGTCTTTGCACTTTATTGTATGACATATTTTGAAGAGTGTGCTCTTCTGTATCACTATTTTAGTTGTTTTCCATAATCATTTTTCTTCCCTCATGAACTTAAATTTCAAAGAAGAATTATCTGAATTTTAAAATTGAACACAATGTTAGCATTTCCTTGTTGTCACTTGATCCACTGGCACCTTGACATTAGTTAGCACAATTATTTCATGAGCATTGATTATGGTTAAATATTGATCCAAATCAAAGGAAAATAACTTTTTGCCAAATGATAAATAATAAATAAAATAAAATCTCAATGAAATAGTAAATTGTAGTTTGTAATAAAAAGCTCTGTACATTTTTTACATGAAGAAAACACACAGACACAGGATACAGCACGGCAACTATAAGAGAAACTAAACTCAGTTAGCTCCATGAACAGCAGCATGCTAGATGACAGTCATTCAAGTCTCTTGTTGTTTGAGAATAAAATCATACACTGCAATAGACAGGGTTGCAAAATTTTAAACACTGAAGACACAAAAACAAAACATGCTAGGTATCTGATAGTAGATCTGAATATAATTATGAACAATTGTCCCAAATTAAATAATTATTTTAATTTTTTTCACTGCAGTAGTTCATTGTTACTTGTTTCTTTTCAAAGGTGACATTTAAAACATTTCTTTGGAACTGAAAACTAAATTAATCTCTCATAATTTACTGAACAATCCAGAAACACATTTATATATCTAGAATTACTGAGACAATAATATATCACACGTTAAGCTATAATGAACAAAAATAATGATTCAGATGAGAGACTAGAATTCACATTAAAGATAATGATGTGTCATAAAAGATGTAATTACTGCTGAGCTATGAAAATTCTGTTCTCCTTCAGAATAGAGAGAAAGTTCCACTGACACTCATACAGTTATGAAGCCAAGGCTTAAGAACAGTGGTGGAATGAATTTTAAAAGTGGGCTAAGGAATATATAATGCAATAACAAAATGTGGTAAAAACATCTGTTGCACAAAAAATAAGACAAAGGTGGTGCAGGAAGAGGGATAAGATTAGGAAAGTTAAGAATACGTGGACTAATGGATGTACAGGCCAAGAGGATTTTAATAGATTATGTGAAAAGAAAAAAGGAAAGTTACATCTGGGTAACTCAGATAAGCTAGTGATAGAGAACATGTGGGAAAATGGCAGGAGATGGGAAGATCACTATGAGTCTTACAGTAGATATTACAATTGACTCTAATGTGAGAGAACTGGCCTGTACCCTCTGAAGATGAATGGAAGTTGAATGACTTAAGTTTTTCATTGGGCATTCTATGCAGCAAGGAGTACTGAGTTTTCTATGTCCAACATTTCACAAACAATTTACTATTATTCAAATAACTCATAGGAATGCAGCTAGGTGATGCTGTTGACAACAGGCAATATTTCAGCTGGTGCATATCCTGTCATTTGCAAAGCAAAACTGCAGCAAGTAAGCAGTACACAATGGAATTTAAAACCTCTGTTTCCAGAGCAATTCTGGAAAGAGAACACACATACACACACACACACACATACACACACACACACACGCGCGCACGCACGTACACATATACTGTAAACACCAGTGACAGCACACAACCAAAGACAACCGATGTCAAAAGATAATGCGGCGAAAATTAATAACCAACACATGAGGTAATATTAACTCCATCCCCCTGTTTTTTGACTTGGGAGATAGAGCAGGTTTCAATGCACAATTTAAAGAAAAACCTTCATCTCTATTTACAATGGTACTAGCACATTTAATTTCAGCTACTCCCTTAATAACACTACTCCAATAGCTGCAAATGCATGCCACAATATCCATGTTGTTATATTCTATAAGGTGACCAGGGCCAAGACAATGTTCAGCAGTAGCAGATTTGTTCGGCTGTTGTAAGTGTATGTGACACTTGTGCTCCTTACATCAGTCTGCCACAAGCCTGATAGTCTGACCAATATATAACATGCCACAATTGCAAGGAATACAAAGGACACTCGCAAACCAATATCACCCTTCACAGAACTTACAGTGACCTTAATCTTAGATGGGGATTGAAAAACACATTTCCTCCGCATAAGGTGAAAAGGCTGTCTACTTTGATGGTACCCAAACATTATCATCACTCACCAGGTACACAGTTGGTCAGTAGCACAACACATTTGCCTTGCCTTTCCCTATAAACATTCTGACAGAGGGTGACCTCAAGATGTCAAGATGGACTAACTCAGTTGAGACGCTGTCAAGGTCTGAGATGACATGGGTCTGTAAACCAAGATACAAAGTATGCCTTCACACTGAATCAGATGGTGGCTACTAGCAGCCTGTAGATACAAGTCAGTGTAAGTAGGCTTCCTATAAATGATATGTCCCAATGTATCATCAACCATCCTCCTGACCAACACGTCCAGGAAGGGAAGACAGCCATCCCTTTCTACCTCCATCATGACACAAATATTCAATATTCAATATTGAATCAAGGTGTCTTAAAATCATTCAAGTTCTCACTGCCATGAGGCTAAACAACAAAAGTATCACCTGAAAAAAATAAATAAACAAATAAATAAAAACAAAATTTAAAAAAAATAAAAAATAAAAAAGATGCTGACTCAAAAGACACATTCCTCAACATTATCCGTGAACAAATTGGCTTACCTCTGTCTGTTGAATTCACAATTGTGAATAAGGACAACCATCAGCTGTAGAATGGAATAATGGCAACGAAAATTTGTACCCGACCAGGACTCGAACCCGGATTTCCTGCTTCTCGTGAGCAGTTGACTTACCATTTGGCCAGACCCAAACTGCCATATGTCATCAGCCATGAGTTTGGATCTGGCTGTGAGTTGTGCACGGATAGCAAATGGTAAGGCAACTGCTCACAATAAGTACAAGAGTTCCGGTCTAACACAAATTTTCATTGTCGTCATTCCATTTCACAGCTTATGGTTGACCTTATTTGCAATTGCAAATTCATTTCATGTATTTCATTATGGCTGTAGTCTCCACAGTGCCTATTCCTTTGGACATGCATGTATGTCCAAAGGAACTTTGAATCGAAATCAGAATAACACAGGCACGGCAATATTGTAATATCGTATGTTGAAATAGGTTTCTTAATTCAACACCAAACCTGAGCTCAGTTAACAGTAATGACTCAGACTGAGAAACAAAAGTGATGAGAGAGACATCACATCAAAAGTTACTGGAATATCAGAGTCATTCAAATGAGATCCTCTAATTGTTGTAAGAAATCTGCTGAATTCTTAATGTGATGCTCACACTGCCACTGACATACTAGTGGGCTGAATGGGATAGCAAGGTGTTTTGCTACATGATATGTCAGAGTGCCAATATTACTCCCTTCCTTGAGGACCTCTGGAAGACTATATCACCTAGAGGGAACAGCACAGTACAAATTAAGACTTTTGATAGTCTCCTGCAACAAGGAACGTTTCTTCAGGAGACTGTTAAGTCTCTTTCTGTCCCACTGGTTTCTGATAAAGAGAAGAGCTCAGGATTCCACGCAGAATTTAAACAGAAACCTCAATCTTTATTTATAAGATTACTTGCAAATTTAATTAAAAAAAGAAAGAGAGAGAGAGAGAGAGAGAGAGAGAGAGAGAGAGAGAGAGAGATGGAGTTAATGTTACCTCATGCATGGTTACTAATTTTCACTATCAATGACTTCTGATGCTGGTCATCTTTGGTTGTGAGATGGTGCTAGTGTTCACAGTGCGTGTGCACACGTGTTATCTCTCGAAAATTGCTCTGTAAACTGAGGTTTCAAATGCCCTTACACAGCACTTACTTTCTGCAGTTTTAACCCAAAAATAACAGGGTGTGCACGTTTCAAAATATCAGTAGTTGTCGACAGTGTCACCTGGTGACATTCTCATGAGTTATGTGAACTTTGTATACGTCGGGAGAAACTCAAGTCTCTTACTGTTCACCTCTGCAGGGAGGAAATGTATCACTGCCTGCAGAGGTTGGATAAACTCCACAGCAGCATGACGGGAAAATGCATTGTTGTTTCTGTTGAGGTGTCGTGATCAAAATACTGTTTGTTTGACAAAGTTGTGAATCATATTAATTCTCCTGCTGTCAATTTCATCAATCATTGCACTTGTTCATGACAGGATCCATTACACACGTCGACAGTCACATTTCGTTTCCAGGGAAGTGTTTTGGAGTCATTAAATGAGTGTTTCAAACATATTGGCTTTTGCTTCATTGTCACAGTCTGACTGAGAATTTCGAACTGCAAGTGCATGGCATACGACAAAGCTTGAACATCTCTGTGCTTTGGAGAATAGTCCTATATATCTATGTGCTATGATAAATCTCATAGAGAAAGCTTTTCATAGCACAACTTTATCCATGCCAGAGCAGGGTTTAGCATATAAACCTTTGTTTTAACAATTTTTCAGGATTTCTTGTCAGTTTGCTATCCTTTTCAGTAAAATCAGACAGGGATCATCCAAAGGAGAGTAGGATATTTTATCATAAATTTGTTTAATAAACATAAATGCACCACAGAGATGCTCATCATAGTTAAGTGGCAGACATTATAAGACAGGCATTATGCATCTATAAACGGTTCCCTGTTGAAACTGAGATTTCAAATTTCACGAATTGTCAAGCAAGATATTACATCCTTTCAAATCTCACAAAATGATCATGATAACAAAATCAGACAAGTATGAGATCATACAGAGTAAATGGAAAAGGAGAGAGGACAATTATGGCTTTTTTTAAAACTAGCTTGTGATGTTGTGGAGAAAGCTAGGAAGGAGGCATGTTGTCTGCTGACTGGGGCACATCCATCCAAGAGTAATATAACAGCTGCTGAGAGGGCCGCTGTAAGAGTTGGTCTGTATATTGCTATTTTACCAGTGGATAAGGGCAATACTACAGTTGTTTTGGATAAAAAGGATTATCTTCAAAATGCAGTGTTTGCTGTCTGATTCAGGGTATCACAGGATTGGTGCTGACCTCATACAAACTGCTGAGAAAAAGACTAACAGCCTCCTGAAGAACAGTTCCTTGGCGCAGGAGACTATCAAGAGCCTTAATTCTTTAAATGCGAACATTTTAATTCTTACCATGCTGCTCCCCCTAGATTATATCACTTTCTGGAGTTCCATAATGAATGGTTTCCTTTTCAGCTGACTGTGAGTAATACTGGAGCTCACAAATCATGAAGCAATACACACTCCTATCTTGTTGAGCCCACTAGTAGGTTGGTGTGAGGATGAGCATCACATTAAGAACTCAGCTGATTTGTCACATCAAGTAAAGGAAATGCATTTGAATGACTCTCATACTGTATTCTAATAAGTTTTGATGTGGTCTCTCTCTACACTTGCGTTTCTCTGTCCGAGTTATCACTGTTCATTGAGCTTAGGTTTCATGTCAAATTAACAAATCTATTTTGACATATGCTGACTTCCAGTTATTTTTTATTCAATGACCAGTATTATGGGCAGACAAATGGACTTATGATGGGAAGCCCATTGTCATATACTGTTGCCAGTTTGTTCATGGAAAACTTCGAGAAACATGTTTTTCCATTTATATACATGATAATTTTGTTGTTTACCCTCATGGCAGTGAGAATCTGAATGACTTTTTACACATCTGAATTCAGTCCACCAGAATATTTGTGTCATGATGGAGTTGGAAAAGGATGGTCACCTTCCCTTCCTGGATATGCTAGTCAGGAGGAAGCCTGATGGTAAATTGGGACATGTAATTTACAGGAAGCCTATTTACACTGACTTGTATATACAGGTTGATAGTTGCCACCATCTGGTTCAACAGCAAGGGGTGCTATGCACCTCAGTTCACAGGGCCCACATCATATCAGACTGACAGTCAGCTGAGTTAACCCATTTTGAAGTCACCTTAGTGAAAGACAAATCAAACATGTTGTGTTATCAAATGACCATTCACTAGGTGAGTGATTATAATATCTGGTACCATCAAAGTGTATGGCGTTTATCTGCCTTACGCAGTGAGAATTTTCAATAGAATTGATGGAAATAGGATGTGAAATGTGGTTTTTAACACCCATCTAAGAGAAGAGTCCTTTTAGGTTCTGTAAAGGATGAACTTGGGTGGCATAATTAGGTGCGTATTGTACTCCTTGCGGTTGTGGCACATCACATGTTGGTCAGACTATCATTACTGTGGAGGACCAGTGCACTGGGAATGAAAGTCACACATATTTACAACAGCTGGGAAAATCTGCTACTGTAGAACATAGTCTTGGCTCTTGTCTTCCTATGGTACCAGGGTTGCCATAAGTTTCCCCAAGTGAAATTCCCTGATATTTACCTGATTTCCAGACAAGTTTAGGATTTTTCTCTGGCAAATTTTGGGACCTCAGGTAAAGACATAAGTTGACAAAAAAAAATGTAAGGACTTTTGTATTTCCAAACGTGCGAGCAAAAATCTTAAGAACTAACATCAACATCTTTTGTAATGAACTGAGAAAGCAAGCCAAATGATGTATATGTTTCATTAAGATCACTGATGTTATTTTATTTCAAGAGGATGAAACACATTTGGTGACAAAATTACGCATTTTGTTGGAGTCGCAAGATAGATCATTGCTTTCAGAAATAACCTCAGAAAAAAGTAGAACTCTTGAATCAAATGTATACTGTGGGGAAGAGCTGTGTATACCAACACTACAGGTGACTGCCAATAGAATATTGGTTCCACTATGTTTGTTATTGTCAGTTATTACCACTGTGTTATGTCTATTATTCTACAGGAATTGTGCGATTTTTCTTCCAAGAAATACATGAGTACATAGCGTACAAATTGACAGCAACTGCCACAGTTTTCTTCTTCTTACCATTCATACTTTCTAATATATAAACTACTTTTGGAGTGCCAAAATGTACTAGAATAAATAAAATGTCTATAAAATGCCGCACTGTACAATGTACTTGTGATGAGACAGTCACAATTCCTGAAATCCATTGTCCATGGCCTCTGGCCTGCCAAGGAGCACCACAGTCCTGGGTCCATGGATAAACCATGAAATTATTCTGCATCATGTCACACACAGACAGACCCAGCCTGCAGGCAGATCAGTGAGACCAGATCCGAGAGGTAGGGCCCACATTTTACTGGGAAACTATGGGTTTCAGATCAGCAGGCCCGATCCATCAGAAACCAATAGAAATGGCCTACTGTTTTGGCCCATCGTGGAAGTCCACTTGTGTGGGCAGCTATTCACGTGTCACAGACACCATGAAATGAGACCGTGGTGATCACCCACACAACAGATAACTTGCGCAAATACTCTGAGAATCAATACTAATGAGGATAGGTAGCAACTCACCATAAACATGGTCACTGTCAGAAAACGAGAGTGCACACACATTCACACAATCACTCAGACACAACTCTTGCACACATGACCATTGTTTCTGGCTGCTGCGTCAACAGTCTCTGAGAATTAGATCCAAACACACCACCCCTCATGCCTCCCTGCATCTCATTGGCAGCTGCTAGCGTACTGAATCATATTATTTTTCTTTTTTTTTTTTTTTTCTTTTCTTATATATCAGCTATACGTAAACTGAATGAGCTATAAACCAAAGACACCACCAAAAGTAAATTAACGAGTTGTTTTGTGGCACAGATAATGGTTTGATGCATCATTAAGTATCTATATGAAACAATATGCTCTTCAATTTATTAATTCATATATCTTCACCCTTCTGTTTCAGGAAGTGGTAGCATGCAGAAGTATGGTTGGATCCGTTGTACCAGCATTGTTAAAAATGTGTATTTTAGTCATTCATTAAAAATATTATAAAATATTATTAGAAAAGTAATATCTAGTCACACGGTTATAAGTTCAACTCCTATCTGTTCATCATTTCACTTGCCACCGAGATCCTGCATCAAGAGGTTCGGTGCAGACGAGAATAATTAATGCAGTATCTGGAGGAGCGTTGCTGCATCGACATTGTCACACTCAAGACTACACACAATGGAATTAATGTGAAGGTAATGACTCAGACTTGATAGGCACCTATTGAACTAGGATTACTTATACTAAAAATATCGTGCTTCATGTGTTTATGAACTTACAGACAGATCGCCAATTTCAGTGGTTGCAGTGATTATGATGGTAGCGTACACTACTGGAAGCAGCAGTACGTAATGCAAAATGTTTATTGACCTTGAATATAATGATATTCAAGGTCTGTTGATATTGGTAACAGTATTGTTGTCAGTTAAAGTTCACCCAAGATGGGGCACAGATTCAAAAATTACCATCAAAATTTTCTCAACTATTCTTTCCAATTATCCATGCAATTATTAATCCATTTCCACATCCCTATTCACAAGGCTAGCAGCAAGCAGAGGTGGCAGCACTGACTGCAAGCTGAGGGGAGACGTGGGAAGCAGAGAAGCTGTAAGAATGAGGGAGCTGGGATGCGGTGCATGTACTCAGCTGCATCCAGCAAGTGTCAAAGCATGACATCTCAGTAAACAAAAAATTTCATGCTACTGGGACAAAAATGAGATTTTTCCATTGTTTTTTTTTTTTTTCAAATTTCTCAGATATGTTTGAAATTCTCTGATATTCCCTGATTTCCAGAAATTGTGGCAACCCTGGGTATAACCCTGGAACAGTGCTTTGTGCTGCAGTATGTGCTTGAGAATGACAGTGTGTGCACCTGTCGAAATATCGGCAGTTGTTGACAATGTCACCCAGCTGGATTGCTGTTAAGTTACTTGAACATTGTATTTGCTGGGAGAATCTCAGGTCATACAACTTATAATTAATAAAGTAACTGACTTTAAAAGCAATAATAGGATTGTTTTAATGGTAAGGGTTAAGTCTCAGATATTCATAAACAACAATGAAATTAATGGAAAATGTGAGCTTCCCATAAAATGTACTATGTGAACTGTACCCAATAAGCACGCCAACAAAAGCGATGATGGTAATTCAAGGAAATCACATCTAAATATCTAATAAAGTACATACAATTAATTTTAGTGCACAAACAAATTTTGACTTTTATATCAATTTACCACAAGAAATTAATTACCAGTTTGGTACATACATCTTGCCCAGTACAAACTTTAGAAGACCAACAATACACATTTACAATGACTTGTTTATGAGTGTGTAACACAGAATATTTTGTCTTGAACTTAAGATGAAGTCTAATACTACAAAGAGAGTAAATAACATGCAAAATACCATTAATTTCTTAAGAGAGCATAATATGGAAATCATTTTAAACTAAGCAATGTGGTTGCTGTATGCTGCGTACTATTTGCTTACTCAAGCACGAAAAGGCCATTTGCTGCACAATGAATGGTCATAACTAAAAACACATTTCATCACTCGGATAGCACTCACTGGCATACAACTTTTTGAGATGAAGTATGAATGTTTGCACAGAAATTAGAATAAAAGTTTTGCTGTACTTTTATTTCAATACTTAAAAAAACCATTTTCACCATCAATGCAGCCACTCATTTGTAATACAAAACTATCACTTACAAAATTAAAACTTCATTGATATTATGTATCTCTCAAATGTATAACAGAAACAATTAATTTTTGTTCGGCATAAAAGTGAAACTATAAAAAATTGATAAAATCCCAAGAGTATTTTGATTGTACCCTCTTGACTCAATCTCTGCATCAGAAATGTGTATTCTTTCATAAAGGTTCTTCCCCCCCCCCCCCCCCCCCCCCCCCACCCCCCACCCACCCTTCATGCCCACACCAGCTAAACTAAAGCTACACCTGTAGTGGCCAAACCTAGTTTACAGCATATGGTGGAGAGTATGTCCTGGACCACCATCACTGTCCCCTCTCCTTTTCCATTTACTTTGTATGATCTCGAACACAGCATATTTTACCATAAATTTGTTTACTAAAAATATATGCACCACAGAGATGCTCATCCTAGTTAAGTGCCAGACATTATAAGACAGGCATTATGCATCAATAAATGGTTCACTATTGAAACTGAGATTTCACATTTCAGGAATTGTCAACCAACATATTACATCCTTTCAGATCTCGCAAAATGATCATGATAACAAAATCAGACAAGTACGAGATCGTTGTTGTTGTTGTGGTCTTCAGTACTGAGACTGGTTTGATGCAGCTCTCCATGCATGTTGCATGACAATTCCTGAAATGTGAAATCTCAGTTTCAATAGTGAAATATTTATTGACACATAATGCCTGTCTTATAATGTCTGCCACTTAACTAGGATGAGCATCTCTGTGGTGCATTTATTTTTAGTTAACAAATTTATGGTAAAATATCCTGTTCTTCTTTGGATCTTCCCTGTCTAATTTTACTGAAAAGGATAGCAGACTGACAAGAAATCCCGAAAAATCATTAAAACAAAGGTTATATCTGACATATTATTCTTTTTTTGGTGTATTACAGTTCCTTTCCAATGAATCTCAGGCTAATAATTTTCTGTGAGCGTTCCACATTTAATCATTCCAGACAGATACTCAAAGAACCTTGTGGTTATTACTGTTTTTAGTGATTGATTACTAATGAAGTAACTGAAGACTGTAGAACCTTTCTGTTCATTCAGGTGCAATAAGTAACACTTATTTATGAAGATTGTACCTACAACGAGCGTCGATCCTTTACATGTCTTACAGTACATTGCTATAATTATCCTGTGTTGTGATTTTTCTATGTACAGCAGTGTTATTCATGAACAGCCTTATGGACATTCCATTATTATCGACCTCATTGTATATATTTGAAACTGTAATATAACTGTATAGATAAAAAATCTATTCACCACGCTGCGGCAGGAAAAAACGCATATAGAAGTTATGGAAATGTGCAAGCTTTTGGAGCCAGTGGATCCTGTTTGGGCAGAAGCAATGAAGGGGAAGGAAGAAGAAAAAGGACTGGCAAGTTTAGGAAAATCGGGAGAGTCAGGGAAGAATCACCTAGAATGCTGGGTCATGGGAGACTTAACGGGCAAGATGAGAAGGACAGACAATAGTGTGACAGATCTGTGATACAACCAAAGTGTCCACTTCTCATCTCATCATATTAAAAAAGGATGTCATGAATAAAATTGAAAACCTGGTTGCATATTCCACAAGCTCTTAGTTTGTATGGTAGATGACAGTGTGAAACAGTATTGAATGCCTCCTGGAAGTCAAAGCAAATGTCCTCAACCTAAGCACTGTCATCTAGTGCCCTCTGGATGCAATATACCATCAGGTTTAGTTAAGTTCCAGAAAGTTGGTATGCAGAGAGGCCATGATAAATCCTTACAAGGAGATTGTTGCTGTTCAAAAAGGTCATAGCACATGAGCATTAAACCTATTACACAATATTACAACAAATGCCATAAATAAATTTGCACTTCCAGTTCTGTGCTGAAAGTGACAAAATATCTTGCTTAGCACAAAACTGTAGCAGTATAGACACTGCCACAAGTGAGAGCAGAATGTGAGAGTAGAATTTGTTTCTTATTTCTTTCTGAACCTGACTATAAATAATATTCATACACTTGCACTTGAAGAGCATGGCACAGAAATTTCAAGATTCAGTGGCACAATTCCAGCACAGCAATGGTTTATAATTTTTGGTGGTCACATCACAGCTGTTTACTAGCAAAGGACTGGGAATTGGCTCTCTTCACCATCTACTCCTGGACTGTCAACGTCTTCCTCCATTCAAATTCCGAATAGGAAAATATACGATACTGAATTGGAAAGACAAGATAACAATAATTTTCCAATGTCCTGTATATCATCATTTAGAAAAGGCATTTGTAATAAGAATTATTATTTAATTGTATTTCACATCTTTACAGTAGTTATATTTGTTATTTTTTGGACCACTACAGCCAAGAAAGTAAACATATATAATTTCATCATTCGAAACAGGCACAAAATGAAAAAAACGTTTTTGTAAAAATGCGCAAAAACTTTATGACACACACATACAAGGATGTTACTGACATAGACGTAATATATGGCAGCTCTTTTACTAAAGATTAGGCCTACTTCTAGCTTACAGTATAGAAAGCAACAACAGTATGGAAATGTAATGCTGAAAATTGCAGCCAGTTCTAAAGATGCTCAGGGTAATTGGCTTCTGATGAGCATTTTATTTAAGAGAACTCTCATGGTAGATATATCAACTGAGAGATTTCCAATGTTAAGACAGCTTCTACTTATCCTTTATTTGGAATCCCAAGAGTGTACATTATCTCATTTTACTATAATATATGTTTTGCATGTTTCTGTTAAATAGAGCAACTATATCAATGAGAAAGGCAGTATTTGTTTTCATTAAAAAAAGAATGATACTTGGTCTATTGTGTTTGACAGGATTGTGAGTGAGAGGTTCACAGTCAGCACACATCTGAAAAAAAATTGTTAACTTCAAAGCTATGGGATGCTCTGAATGTGTGATATAGTGATTTAATTTTCCTTTGGACTGTCATTGCTGCAATCTGATGTATTAGCGTGACTACTTGATTTTCTCTGCTAAGATGGTCTTCTTGGGTAGATGATTTACATCCAAAAAATATGTCATTAATTTTTTCAGATTCAGCACTATATATTAAGTAGTTTTCCCTTTAATCACAATGTTTTCAGTTAAAATTACGAGTATTTCATATTGCGAGTACTTAATCTTCATTCATCAGTATGAATCCAAAAGTTTCTGCATACAAGTTATCTTTCCTTGCAACTTTGTAGTTGAAATTTGGTTGTGTAACACCCTGTAGCACATAAATGAACTTGAAACTTCCTGGCAGATAAAAACTGCATGCTAGACTAGGAGTTGGCCCTGTGACCATTGCGTTTCAAGTCTTGATCCAACATTAGCTTTTAATCTGCCAGGGAGTTTTAAATCAGCAAACAATCCAGAGTGGATAGAAAATTTCTTCTGTATAGTTGAACTTGTGCTGTTTGAGGCTTTCCTTATGTAATAATTTCTTGAATAGTTCACAGGAAAACATCAGCAGGTGTTGAGTAGACTGCAAAACGTTCCCATGAGGCACCTGTTCATCATCTACAGGTGCTGTGGCCTCTGCAGGCGCAGCATGGGAAAGTTAAGCTGTATGCCCATGTGTGTGTACACTGGGGCCAGAAGCTTGTGTCCATATTTTCATGCACCCCATCTGCGGTGACGGTAGATCATTTCTCTGGCAAGGGACTTTGGGTGTTGACAATGACATTATAGCCCTGCCCCTTGTGGTTGTGTCTTTCTTGCAAGCCAGGCCAGAAATTTGCAAGCCACAATAGCAGTATGTCAGTAGCCGCTGAAGATGACGAGCAGCTGCCTCATGGAAACATTGTGCAATTTACACAACACCATCAGACGTTACGACCACGAACAATTCAAATCGTTGAACTTATTCAACAGTTCTGTAGCACATTATACCTCAATTTAGAACAGAAGGGAATGCTTTCACATAATCATCATTTACAAGGCACAAATAGTTGTGTTACACTTGCTGTAAAATCACTTGATTAAAAAGAAATTGCAACAAGATCTGGGCAACAGTGGTGGATTTTTAACTCTGAGATGTCAAAACAAAACTCTTAGTGCATTTTCTTTTAATATTTGTTAGTACAAAAAATTTTGTCACATTAAGATTGATAAGTAGATGGCTTAAATCAGTAAATTTACCTGACTACCAGGCTGTGCTGTCAAAAGTCAAAGTATTTATGAAGTTCTCATTTATGATTTTGTATCACAGGTGAATTTTTATTTGTAATTAAAAATGCTGTAATTGGGATGTGTGTCAGCTTTGAGTGGATAGTAAGTGTTCAAGTAGGGTCTTTTGACTTGTAGGGAAATCTTTCTGATGCCACTTTCAAGAAAATTGTACATTGTTGGTAACATTAAATTGTTACAAGTTAATTTTAACAAAAGCATGCTGAGAATTTTAGAAATGTGATTTCTTCAATAACACTAAATCCAAAATCACAAAAATATCAGGATGAATTAACAGAAGTAACTACATGACAAACATTAAAAAAATTCAAGAATAATTTACTCGCAAAGCAGGACAGGAAAGATATCATCACTCAGTAACTGAAAGTCTTCATGAACACTGCTACCCTGAAAGGGGATGTGTATATTGCATTAACAAAGCAAAGGCAAAAACATCTTTATTAAAGAGCTCGGAGGGTAAAATTTTTAATTCTTCTGCAAAAAGAATCTTCACTCACCTTCAAGTGCAGGAAATGAGCCAGATGGCCTACATATTAATGTTTATATTAATTGTGGACACACTGATTGTATAGAACTCAGACACATACATTGACCTGCAAGCTGTTACTTTACAGGTTGGCTAAGCAACAAAATGATGGTACTTCAGAGAAGGTATTCAATTAAAAGAAAATAAGCATTTGGAAAAAAAAAAAAAAAAAAAATTGGCTGCTTCAAGATTTTGTTCAAAAAGGAAACTATTAAGTTATGATATATAGTACACAGTTGAGATTTTGGAGAATAGCCAAATAATGTGTCCTAAGGGAAAAAATTCAGTATACTGAGATGAAGAAACTGAACTTAAAATAGGATTTTTCTTCGAATAAAGAAGCTACTGACAAAATTTCATACCATAACTTGACATGAATACAATGCTGTTGTGTGCAAGAAAGAGGTGTGCTTGATATTTGACTATGCTGGTCTAAAAAAATCCAGCATCTCTCAGACTGTAGTTTTGAGATGGCAGGTTAAACAACAGCTTGAAAAGTAAATTATTCATTCATCACTGAACTTCCAAAATGTTGCAGACTCAAGTTTGACTATTTATAACGGTTTTTAGTGGCAACTGGTGAACTGGTGTGTAAGAGCATCACACTACATACTGTAGTGTTACAAATATTAGGGAACACTGACATCGTTCCTGCCTTAGTGACACCTGGTAAACATCTGTACTTTTATATTTCAATGGATTAACGTTATCTTTAATTCAATATAACCACATAACTATCTTTCTTTTCTGTTTCATGTGTAGTTTATGAGAACTTGACATGTGATATTTGTCACTCCAGCTGCTTCACAATTGCGACTCAATTAGTTCCATACTGGAAAGAAGTCTTTCATGCACTGATGTTGATCAAAACGTTGCACCACATTTGCGACCTCAATATAGAGATGTGGATACTCTTCCCAAAGAAAACTACTTAGAACTCCTGGACAGTTTTATTTTAAAAGAATCTCTCTTTTAAATGGAACACGCATTGTACATCAATCGGTTCCATCTGCACATGCACAGGGGCATTTTCAATTTAAATGGCAGATGATCTCGAAAACAACTTGGAAACAGATGTAAGCCTGACAGTGTACTCAAAACATATATAAAACTATTCCTGTAATTCTTTCATTACTACAAAGAATTCTTCTGAATTTTATATTTTATGCAACACCAGTGGGTGCAAGGAAACAGATGGTTTTTATGTTAGAAATTGCCCCTTCCCCAATCCAATTTGCTTTTTACATGCATCCCCACAGTATCAGAAATAAGTTGTCTCTCACAGTGCAACATGTTAATGCTTGTAGTGTGCAGTCAAGCCCACTTTAAGTGAAAGATCTACAATTTGTTCTGAATGTTCTAATTTTTGTTCCTGCCTCCTTTTGTGCAAACATCAACTGGCCCTATGAACTTCCTTTACACCATGAATAAATAGTGAAGGATAAACAGCACTGACACCATGATTCTGCGGAACTGAAGAAAGTCATGCCAACTGCAAAATGCCACACCAAATTCTGGAAGAAACAGTGTCACATCACATTGCTACATGAAATGTCGTGCTGTACCAAGTAGTTCCAAGAAGGACCAAGATGTGCCAGGTCAGGTTCAATTCAGATGGCATGAGCGCAGTACAATGTACACATGTGAAGTTTTGCACACAATGGCTAAACCTGATGTAAGTCATGGAACAGATAAGTAACTACTGGATTAACAAAAACTAGCAAAAAATTAAGATGGTGCTCTTAATGCTTCAGGTGTTCTACACAGTCTCCCACACTCGAGTGCCACGCTCAAAACATTCATACAACCATGTGAAACTGTCAGAAAACTCCTTCTTTAAGATGATGTTAAATTTAGCCATCCCCTGGCTTGAATGTCAGTTATATCATAAAAGTGTTGAGCCATCACGTGTATTTCTGCACCTTGTCTTTATGGTAGTTTCATGATAATAGCACTAGATCTTGTCAAGCACAATATTTTGTTTCCAGAAAAGAATTATCCACATTGTTGTTTTTGCTTGGGAGCCAAGGTGTGCAGTACAAACTTTTATTTTCTTCAAAACACTCAGGAGATTCATTATTTACTTCTGCATTGGCTTTTATTTCTAGCTTTTCTGTGTCTTTATCTGTGAACAGAAGAGTTGTGTCATCTGCATTGGTAACTATACTACCATACCTAATAATATTTGGGACGTGATTTGTGTATAGAATGAAGAGTATTGGGCCAAGAATGGAGCCTTGCGGCACAGAGAAGTGTAAAATTCTTGCTTCAGATCTTATTTTTTCACCAGTAGTTTTTGTAATTTCAGTATATTGGCTCCTATTTGTCAGGTGTGAGAGAATCCAGTCTCCTGCATTTCCTCTTATGCCATATACTCCTAAAATTTCTACTAAAGTTTTGTGGCCTACACAGTTGAATGCCTTTGTTAGATCCATAAATACTCCTACACATTTATTTTTAGAGTCCAAGTTTGACATTTTCAATGAGATCTATTTCTGCATCTATGGCATCTTTCTGGAAGCCAAACTGATTCTTGTTGATTATCTTTCTGGAAGTCAAACTGATTCTTGTTGATTATTTCATATTTAGCCTGAGGTGAGTGCAGTCTCCCCACATGGTGTGAGACTGTGGATTGTGCTCTCTCTCATGAGTTATACTCATAAATAAAGCAAAATAAAAATAATATAGCATTGTGGATGGCTCTGTTTCCTTTATACAAGTGTGATTTGTACTATTTCAATAATTCCACAAAATGTGGCTTAGTAATTAACACAATGGAGATCAAATCCTCATTTAATCATCCAAATTTCAGTTTTTTCTTGGTTTCTCTAAACTGATTAAGGCAAATAGAGTTATGGCTTCTTTGAAAAGGACAAAGATGATTCTCTTCTGATCCTTTTTGTTTCAAACTTATGGTCCATCTCTAATGATGTCAACAGTGACTTGATATTAAATTCTAGTCTTCACTCTCTCTCTTTCAGTCACTGGGAGCACTTCTTTGCTCAAAATATCTGCAGTAAATTATGGAGTAGGGCTGCTAATTCAGATATGAATTAGATACAGATCTTGCCATGGCTTACACAGAGCTGATGTTGGGTTTTCACAATTCTGGTGTTTTTCAATGCAAATATTTACTGGTCTGTCACTTCTGTACAATAAAATGACACCATCCAGCAATGATTTTCCTTAGCAAAGGAACATTTTAAAGCAACATTCAGTATTTTGGCTTTCATTTTGCTACTGTCTGACTTTGGTCCTTACATCAAAAATGAATGACTGGATTTTTGTTAGCACTGACATCTCTGACGTGGAACAATTTAATTTTTATTCTTTATTTTTTTTTAAAGCCCTGTGACAGTCTTTTGATAACATAGTGATTGAAAGGTTTTATTACAATTTTTTTTGTCCTGTGACAGTCTTTTGATATGGTAGTGATTGAAAACTTTGATGATTGTTGTTCTGGTGGATATCACACATATGTCTTGTATCCTTTCTACAACAGGTAAGCCACTTAAGAAGTCTCATAAGAGTGTTTGTAGACCATGATGTGCCTTGGCATCTTGTTCCTAGCCATCTTCAACTATTCTACTAGCTACATATTACTGTGGATCACAATTACTGATTTTAGTTTGTATGGCTGCCTCTTCAAAGATGGCAGATCTGTTTATTACAATCAAATCTAACATCATCGGTATGTTTATCAAGTTCCAATTCTACGTAGTAATCACATGAAACATTTTAGAATGGTTTGTGTTCTTCAGTATTTATGAGACTACCAGTCCCAGCAGTGTATTTTGGGGTTGTTAAAATATTCTCTTACAATTGTGCTTGAGAGTGCACATAATAGTGGGGTATAGTTAAGCAAATTTTTTCTCAGATAGTTATGTACAAGGTTCTGGCTATTAGTACAATGATCCAACAATGATCTTCAGCCTACACCTGTTGTTAATCTTTCTCAAACAACTTCAAATTAGTTTCAATTTCTGCCACAGTAGATATCAGCTTCTTCAATAAACAAAACTACTGTAATCTAATGAAAATCCACCTGTGTACTGTCTTGGTGAGAAGTGTCAGAATGAATGTTCAAACAGCCATTACTGAAACAATTTAAATTTAATCTATTCACATAAAGAGGCATTGTTAATTGCCAAATGCCACATTCATCTATCTTTTAATGTAAAACATTAATTACAAATTGTTACAGGACCATTCCTTAACAAAAACTGAAATTGAATAATATAAGGGAGGCAATAAAAATATTCCATTCTTCTGAAGATGGGTCACAGAAATCAAATTTTCAACAAAAATGAAGACATTTAAATAGCAATATTACAGCAATTAGAAACAACCATAGCTTCAGTTTTTCATGCAAATGAATTCAATGACATGCTAAGCAGCTGGCTTGTGCTGAAATATAAAGTGGATGACGTGATCAAGACATTTACACATCACCGTTGCTATGTCCAATATGTGTGAAACATATAAAACTTTGATCTTAAAGAAGTTTATGAAAACATTGTGAAAAAATACTAAATGCTGCTCCTATAAATTGTCTAAATACTGAGATTTAATCACATAATAAAACTTTTTAAATTCTAAAATGAGATACAAGTAGTAATCAATTAATCTTAAAAGCACCGATGCAATACTGTTTTGAAATGAATACAAATCCCAGGAAATAAACAATATTTTAAACCTCTAATCAGTTCTGCTAAAAACTTAATCATTAATGTATTTTGATGAGTCAGTGGAGGTCAAAAATAACGACACAATCACTGACTCTTTAACTTACAATGGCACACAATTTGTACTATGCACATACTCCAGCCCAATTAAATATGTGACAGGCATATAGTTTTATGCCTTGGAAGAGAAACTTTTGCAATATTATATAATTGCTTGCTATGAACAAGTCATTGATTACATAATTTATGAAGCTATAGAAGCTTACCTGAGACTAGGCATACTTTTTCCCTTCACTAGATTACTGGGAGGTGGTTTCACCTTGTCCTGCTCTGTCTTTGGTTCAAAGATCTTTGCAAAAGCTGAACAGGGTCGAGTCAGAGTTTCATCGCCTGTATCCAGGCTCCTGTTATATTCCTGTATTTAGTAATAAAAATTATTTTTTTCTGTAAATGATGTGAGAACAGTTGAATACAATTTACAAATGTTTACAATGTCGATTCACTATTAGCAAGCCTGTTTTCAAAGGATGAAGCAGCACATAAGCATAATTAAAAAATAACCAACATGTAATTAATAATAATAAAGTTGAAATTATTTCAGCTTCTTACACAAGTCTTTAAAATTTCAATAATTTTCCAACTAACCATCACAGCTCATATTACCAACACTGGATTATTATAAATGTATGACACCCTTTGGTTATCATTGTAACCAATTATTCCACTTATGAATGTCATTAATACTTTTTCCCTCAGGTGTAGAATAGAAGTGAAAAGTTAAAAGAGAAAAGACCAGGCTGCACCACTGTTTCTCCCTAACTTAGCTAAGCTCTGAAGATCATTAAGGGGTCCACTGCAATAATTATTGCAAAACAGAAACAGAGATAAGACCATTGTACAGCCAAACTGACCTCTATCACCCACTGCTCTACTTGTTCTGCCATGTACTGTGGTGCCTGCCTGACGAAATCCCTTTTTATGGTGCAGTATCACCAGTTGCTTAATCAGCAGGTGTGGGCATTCAACAAGGCTGACAGTAACAGCCACCTCAAGTGGGTACCACAGCCAATGGAACCACTTTACCACGTTTTCCACAGAAGCCAGTGACCCGGCAGATGACGTCACTTTACATGGAGAGCCAACATGCAGCTCATTATCTCAGCCAGTGGCAGCCAATCACGAGGACTGAGTGTAGTCATCCACACCATAACGTAACCAGCCTCGTCGGACATCTACAGTCAATTCACACTGAGTCCACAGCATGACCAGTCCTCAGTTGGAGACCATGCTAAGAGGCCAACTAGCTACCATCTACGGCAGTCATCAGTGAGTGGTGTTGCTGCCACTACAATGGACTTACAGGAAGTCATCTTGGAATATAACTTGTTGATACAGACTTGTACTGCATGTTAGATTGCGGACTTAGTTATTGGAAGTTACCTGTTCCAGAAAGTATTATTTGTATTCAATTATGCCAGAGTTCTAAATTTCATTTGAGTGTTCTCATAAATGCAGTTATTGCACTTGGTTTATTTATTTGTATACTTATCTCAGACATTAAAATAGTGCAGTCGTTAACTGAGATTCCAACTTATCAATGTATAGGCTCGCTAATAATAGAAGACTGGTAGGTTATGTCTGTGTCAGTTGGTCATTGTAACTGACATCTGCATGAACATAGCAGTATCACAGTTGACAAGGTGGAACAGTGCACAGTCCATACTGATTCAAAGCCCACACATCTTTTGCACCTATTCAGTATTCTGGTTTGAAGCCTCTCCTTCTCCTGCACTTGCTCAGGCACTGAAACTTTTATTGATTATTTTAAAGTGAATTTAATTGATGTTCTGGCCATTTCCATCACAATACTTTCTCCTTATTTTTCATGGTTTGGTTGTGGTGCAGTGTTTGTGCTCTGGGTATTCTGTACGTGGGTTCACCATTTCTGTAAGGACTTTGCGCTGGAACTCCAGACCGTGTTTCACTCCCCATCAAGCATTCAGCATGCTTTCCATGCTAGGAATTCTTATTGTTTGTGTACTGTTCCAGATGGCAGAACCTGTGGACTTCTTTGTTTCCACATTTACTCTCCTCCAGTCCTTGCAAACTACACTGGACACATTGGCAGCTGCTCTGGGCTGCCTGCTACAGCACTTGGAGGATGAGTCTCAGCACAAACTAGATGTTTGGGGTCCCTCCCTGTTCTCTCCCCCTTCAACCCAATGTCGAACCAGTGGACCACCTTTGTGGCCGCTTGGAACAACATTTCGGTAGCTTATGGATCTTAGGATGATTTAAAGAAGTGTGCATTTTTTGTGCCCACCACTTGTGTACTGCATTTGAACTTGCAAAGCACTTTTTTATGGGTAACCATCCAAGTGAAACATTAAACTATGCACGTATATTTTCAGGATAACCTTCCTGCTGTGGCAACTTGCCACACGTTTTTTCATACTTATGAGCAAGCTGGACAATCACCTACTGAATGAATGTCACCTCCTTGCACAGTATAACCCATGTTATATGTGAAAATCCAAACTGTGCGCTGTCTTACACAGATTCTGCAGTCAGAGACATGTTGCTTGGTCATGCTCAGGACTCAGGGTTCCTGGATGACCTCCTTCACTTGAACAACCCCACATTAAATGAATGTTTACCAGTGGTGTGTGCTTTTCAATAGGCTCAAAGCTCTGCAAAGGTATTTCAATGCAACTATTTCAGTGTTTCCAGCATCCTACCATTCCTGACAAGTCAATGGTTGGGTCATCAGTGCCAGACATGCAGACCTTGGGCCGCACCTCAGGATCTGCCCCCCCCCCCTCCAGACGATCGTCTGCCATCTAGACATCGTGATATGCCTCAGAACCACTGGTCACTAACAACCATAACCTTGGGCTGTGCCACAGCACTTGTTGCTTACAATAATCTGTCATTGCCCATCAAAGCCTGTGACCAGTGCTTCATCCACCTTGACACACCATCTTGTCCTTTCAGATGCCTATAAGACAGGCTCACTAAGTTCAAGATGTTTACAAAAACTGTGTCACACCAATCCTACCAGCATTCAAAATAGCTCTGAGCACTATGGGACTTAACATCTATGGTCATCAGTCCCCTAGAACTTAGAACTACTTAAACCTACCTAACCTAAGGACATCACACAACACCCAGTCATCACGAGGCAGAGAAAATCCCCGACCCCGCCGGGAATCGAACCCGGGAACCCAGGCGTGGGCTACCAGCATTACAGGTGATCCAATTATTCTATGTGATTCACCCAATCAGGCTTGAGAAACTGATTCTTATACCAATGACTTTGAAAATAAGATACATTAAATTCAATTATGCAGTTCTACTTGTGATACTGCTCACAATGTTCCTTCTACAACAACTTCTTTCACACATAATGAGGATAACAATAGAACTATTTGTTCTCCTTTCAGTTCTATCCAGAATAATGTGGTCTCAGTTCTTGAACATTTTGGTGATGTGATTTTTGTGGATTTGGGCAGTGATGGACATATTGTTAAATTTCAAATACTGGGTCTTCTACATTTAGTATTAATGCAGATATTGATGCTTCACTTGGTTCTCTGCAACTGCTCTGTTCCGGTATTCTCAAAAACTATAATAACCATGCAGTGCCCCTTCACAGTAGTTATCATTAGTATGTAGAATACACTGACACAATTTACTTCAGCTGACATTTTGAGCCTTGATCTTTTCCAATGTTCCTATTTTTGTGTCCGCAGTTCATGTACCCACATCACGTACCCACATCCAGGTGGCCAATGGTGGTGCCCAATGTCATCCTTCCTCACCTGTACTGGAGCTGCTGGCACCAGGGTATCAGCTTCCCTTCCACTCCAGTGGGGTCCCTGAGAAAACAAATCTACGCAATGTACAGCCTTTCCCACCCATCATGTCAGACTCTGATGCTCACTTCATGCTGTGGAATTCTTTGTTGACTGACACAGCCAATAGTTTATACCACTGCCATGCACCTCAGTTGGCCCACAGAGTCCTTCTGCTGTTGTTCTTCAGTTGGACAGCATTCCTTGGTTCCACTCTCCTTCCATGCTCCCTTCTCTTGGAGACACTTTGCCACTAGGAGAGTCTCATGGCCTCCATTGGCTGGGCTTTCCGTCTGGATCTGTGCTCCACTACAGCAATACTCCTAGTGTTCCCATTTCCCCTCTTTTGCTACAGCAGCAGCAGCAGCAGCAGTCAACCTGGGCCTTTGCTGCCCCTTTGCTGCCATGAGTGGGCTGGCCCGAGTGCACCACCTGCCTTTCCACCACTGACTTACACTTATGCATTGGTTCCTTTAGTCTCCTCCCATCTCTAGGGGCCTTCTCAATTCCAGGCACCATCATCCTGTCTCCAGCAGGGAGAAAGGGGACATTTCATTGCTTTACTGACCCTAGACAGCAGCTTACTATGTTAAACGACAACTTGCGCTAGACGGACTTTTGCAGTTCCAGATCCTGCTGAAGGTCCCTTAGTTCCCGTCCCATGAGAGGGAGGAATGTTATGTCTCCCAGCTGGCAGCAGTGTACTCATTGGCATGATACTATAACCAACTCCATTTGCCTTCTGCATGGCACGATCAGTGCACTGTTGGAATCTTTATTAAGAAGCCATGAGTTACCACCTATAGGAGCCATCAATGAGCGGTATCACCACCATTACAGTAGACCTTTAGGAAGTCATCTCATCACATAACTTGGGAAATATGGGCTTATAAGAGAAAGTATGACTTGTACTATATGTCAGGTTGGGAACTTAGTTATTGGAAGTTACCTGTTCCAGGAACCACTATTTGTACTCAGTTATGCCAGAGTTCTACATTCCATTTGAGTGTTCTTAATAAATGCTGTTCTTGTACTTATCAAGATACAACACTGCCTAAAATAAAGGTATGGCAGGTTATATTGACGGCTGTTGATCATTATGACAATGTGAAACTTCCTGGCAGATTAAAACTGTGTGCCGGACCAAGACTTGAACTTGGGACCTTTGCCTTTTGCGGGCAAGAGCTCTACCAACTGAGCTACCCAAGCAAGACTCATGCCCCATCCTCACAGCATTACTTCTGCCAGTACCTCGTCTCCTACCATCCAAACTTTATAGTATGTGCTCACGAAAGGCAAAGGTCCCGAGTTCGAGTCTCGGTCTGGCACACAGTTTTAATCTGCCAGGAAGTTTCATATCACCGCACACTCTGCTGCAGAGTGAAAATCTCATTCTGGAAACATCCCCCAGGCTGCGGCTAAGCCATGTCTGCAAAATATCCTTTCTTTGAGGAGTGCTAGTTCTGCAAGGTTCACAGGAGTGCTTCTGTAAAGTTTGGAAGGTAGGAGACGAGGTACTGGCAGAAGTAATGCTGTGAGGACGGGGCGTGAGTCGTGCTTGGGTAGCTCAGATGGTAGAGCACTTGCCCGCGAAAGGCATAGGACCCGAGTTCGAGTCTCAGTCCGGCACACAGTTTTAATATGCCAGGAAGTTTCATATCAGCGCACACTCCGCTGCAGAGTGAAAATCTCATTGTGACTATGTGTTTGCAAACATAGCAGTGGCACAATCGACACATACACAGCACATACCAGGGAAACCATCTACATATAAAATAATGTGTAGGATCTCCATTTACTATAAATGCAGCTTACAACCGTCAGAAAATGTTGTAAATTAACTTCAGAGTAGGCTGGAACTTTTAGACATCGTCTTCCTTTTAGCAAGCCTGTCAACCTACACCAAGATCTGTGCTTCTCTGAAAGTAGAAGTGATGCTTGGTGATAGTGATCACGGACCATTTTTGGGATCATGGGAGTCATACTTGAGCCCAATGTTGGACCTGGAATAGCCTCTACTCTCATTTCAGAATAAGAAAAGAAAAGGATGAGCAATGCACAACACAAGCAGACTACACAAACCAAAGAATTACTTATAAAATACACTACATGTATGTTTCTGTATATTAGGAAAAAAAAACAAATAGTTGATAAAAGCCATTTTTTTTCTTCTTCTGCTATTATTGCTACTTTTATCTGCTATTATTGCTACTTTTATTTGAAACTTCAAACAAAGCACTTACATAACTATACATAATAGTAATCACCTGTCTAAGTCAAAATATGTTTGATATAAACATCAGAGTTACACGTAAGTACTTAATGGTGACCAACTCCTTTTACTCCTTTCATGACGTTTATTAAAAAAAAAGTTTAAAAAGGCAAATTAACACTCATGAAAGACTATCAAAGAATTACGCATAATCGGCTGGTATGGAGGTAAGTCAGAAAGATGGTAATAAACCATCTAAATAAAAAAAAAACCATCAAACAAAAGACACCAGAACAAAACTAAGTGAACAAAGAGAACAGGACAACAAACTGCAAAATTGTTGTATTTATAATCAACAACCATATCTGTTTCAGGGTATACATGATTCAGTGCAGTGAGTATGATATAGTCTACATGGGCAAACAGGTAGGATGTTCAAGATGAGATTCTCCAAACATTTATTCAATTATTTATTTATTCAAAGTCAGCTCATTCACCACTCAGCATTTACCAAACACTTGAAAGCTAGTCGTCATCTTTCTCTGACCTTAAATAACTTAACCCTTGTGCAGGCGTGACTATGTATAAAGTGCGCTAACTACAAATAACACTGTCTTCTACTCTTCAATTGTTTTTTACAGCTGTGAGCCTGTACCTATTCCTTCATTATTACTTCAGCTAACATAGTGATTAGTTATTGATATAATAGAGGGAAACATTCCACGTGGGAAAAATATATCTAAAAACAAAGATGATGTGACTTACCAAACGAAAGCGCTGGCAGGTCGATAGACACACAAACAAACTCAAACATACACACAAAATTCAAGCTTTCGCAACAAACTGTTGCCTCATCAGGAAAGAGGGAAGGAGAGGGAAAGACGAAAGATGTGGGTTTTAAGGGAGAGGGTAAGGAGTCATTCCAATCCCGGGAGCGGAAAGACTTACCTTAGGGGGAAAAAAGGACGGGTATACACTCGCACACACACACATATCCATCCACACATATACAGACACAAGCAGACATATTTAAAGACAAAGAGTTTGGGCAGAGATGTCAGTCGAGGCGGAAGTGCAGAGGCAAAGATGTTGTTGAATGACAGGTGAGGTATGAGTGGCGGCAACTTGAAATTAGTGGAAATTGAGGCCTGGTGGGTAACGGGAAGAGAGGATATATTGAAGAGCAAGTTCCCATCTTCGGAGTTCGGATAGGTTGGTGTTGGTGGGAAGTATCCAGATAACCCAGACGGCGTAACACTGTGCCAAGATGTGCTTGCCGTGCACCAAGGCATGTTTAGCCACAGGGTGATCCTCGTTACCAACAAACACTGTCTGCCTGTGTCCATTCATGCAAATGGACAGTTTGTTGCTGGCCATTCCCACATAGAATGCATCACAGTGAAGGCAGGTCAGTTGGTAAATCACGTGTGTGCTTTCACACGTGGCTCTGCCTTTGATCGTGTACACCTTCCGGGTTACAGGACTGAAGTAGGTGGTGGTGGGAGGGTGCATGGGACAGGTTTTACACCGGGGGCGGTTACAAGGATAGGAGCCAGAGGTTAGGGAAGGTGGTTTGGGGATTTCATAGGGATAAACTAACAGGTTACGAAGGTTAGGTGGACGGCGGAAAGACACTCTTGGTGGAGTGGGGAGGATTTCATGAAGGATGGATCTCATTTCAGGGCAGGATTTGAGGAAGTCGTATCCCTGCTGGAGAGCCACATTCAGAGTCTGGTCCAGTCCCGGAAAGTATCCTGTCACAAGTGGGGCACTTTTGTGGTTCTTCTGTGGGAGGTTCTGGGTTTGAGGGGATGAGGAAGTGGGTCTGGTTATTTGCTTCTGTACCAGGTCGGGAGGGTAGTTACGGGATGCGAAAGCTGTTGTCAGGTTGTTGGTGTAATGGTCCAGGGATTCCGGACTGGAGCAGATTCGTTTGCCACGAAGACCTAAGCTGTAAGGAAGGGACCGTTTGATGTGGAATGGGTGGCAGCTGTCATAATGCAGGTACTGTTGCTTATTGGTGGGTTTGATGTGGACGGACGTGTGAAGCTGGCCGTTGGACAATCTGGAACCACAACACCCTAATTCAGTAGCTAACCTTTCCTCCAAACCTACATGCTAGCATGTATTTTAATTAAAGTGCTATCTAGTCACTTTTACTCATTGTCTGCAGCCACTACTTCTTATTGTCTTCACCCAGATTAGTTGAATTTTTACTAACAATGGCACCTAGTATTGTTGTACTGCCCCACTAGCGTGGGCAACATTGTTTTCCTCTGCACTCAAGTTTCAATGTGGCTAATCTATTAGACCGTTTAATAACATGATATCCAGGTCATTTGATATATGTGTGGCTTGACACTGTTCTTCACCTAGACGTTCTGATTACTTTAGGCTTTATATCTGCCTTCATACTTTTATCCCCCGTTTTTATCCTGTTAAGATTTTATATATGGTTTTGTTCCAGTGTATGTTGTTCAATGCTTCTTCCTTTATGTGGTTTGTTACCATTTTTCTGACTAACTCCCCTACCAGCCAGTGATACGCAATGCTTTGATAGCCTTTAGTGAGTGTTAACTTGCCTTTTTACATATTTTTAAAAAGTTTATTGTAGCATAGAACCAGCCCCTTAACTTGTAATGTTGTAACATTACATCCCAGATTTTCCTTTTCTTTCAGAAAATATTAGGAAGCCTTAACCAGGTAAAACACATTATTTGTAATTAACATCCATGGGGTATCCTCACTATGATCTATGGAATGAAAAAAATATATAAATAGGTCTGTCCAGACTGATTGTTCATGAGAATTAAGATACCTACGTGATCAAACAAGGACTTTGATTCATCACGACCAATCTTTTCTAACGTTTTTTCAGACTTTGACAACAATTTTGTTTCAACAAATGCTTTCAAATCTGCCATCTTCTTCTTCTTTTTTACTTTTTCACTAGCTCGCCTGACGTGAGGACTTTGCTCATCAACTTGTTTCCGACCAAAGTATGGTGATTCTGGAATGTTCAATTATACAACCACTAATCAATTTGTTTACCACTCTTAATTATACATGTAATATATACAACACATATTGATATCACTGACATTAACATTTTTGCAATTCGAACAAAATCAACTATGATTGTTATAGCAAGTTATTGTTGTGATATTCATCTACAATTATAGTTACCAAATAATATGCAAAAAATATTACATAGAAAAACTATGGTTTTATAAGTAGTAGGTCACTAAACTATGGCACAGGTAACAATAACATCAACAGTTTTTAAATGAGATATTCTCTCATATGGCAAACAAAGGGAAAGAGACAGAAGAAAATCACCCATGGGACTGAGGCCAGGGTGACAAAACCACAGACAATTAATAGCCAAATTGTAGCATTTAGCAAAATGTTTATAGCTAGCATGTGCCGGTGCGTGCATGCATGTGAGGCTCACTCATATTTTTCCGACTTTCTATACATTTATCATACCTGTATTTTGTCCCAACTGACTAAGAAAAGATATATGCAAAATTTTAGCTTACTCAGACAACTCCAATGATATTCACAGTGACATTAAAATTGAAAATGTCTACTCATGTCGTTTCTTTCGGATAGACTGTTTTCTTTTTCTTTCTTTTTTTTTTTTTTTTAATATTTCATTAACAATCACTTGTAGACATAATGTAATGGGAATTAACATGAGTTTTCAGTAATTTAATTAATGTGTAATATTAAGATTTGCTGTTACTACATTAGTGTGAAAAATCATCAAATGTTCTCTATGCAAATTATGTAACTTGCTTTTTTTGTGTAAATATCTTTAGAGAAACTTATTGGACTTATATCACTATTATTATTTGACGAATTAATTTTGTCATATGTGTATTTTTTATAATGTTATGTGGATGGTTTACTTATTTTGTAACCCATGTAACCCAAGATAAAGTTATCTTGAACAATTATCTTTCAAAAATGATTTTTCAATTTCTATTTCATACCATTTGTTGTGCTGGTGTGAAGGGTCTTCTGCAACATGTCCTTTATAGACAAACAAAATGGCACCAACCTCTTCTGGTAGTCATTACGGAATAAAGAAAACACTTTGATGTTTCTCCAGTACACTACATTTTCAATCAAATCACTAGAGCCCACTATCTTCAAATTGATAACTTTTAAACATTTTCTTCTACAATCTGAGAGACACAAAGCTTCCGATGAAGGAAAGCGCAACATTAGTAATTCAAAAAGTTTCAAATTTTTTGTAAAATTCCTACTAGAAACACTGACTACTATGATACTTTCAGGTAATTGATGGACAATTATGTTTATTACACTGGTAGCTCATAAACAGGTAAGAAAAGAGAAAGATAAGAATTTCCTAATGTTTCAATGCCAAAAATTATAGCAAGTCTTCCTGTTTGGTGTAGATCCAAATGGAAAAACATTTTGCCACTCATCAGCTTTTGTTACATTAAAAACAAAGGTTTCACCAACAAAAACAGAAGAAAGCAGTGATGCTGGTAACCTATCACTGTTTCATAAAGATTAGCAACAACTGTTCCAGCAAGGTGACATACTTTGCACAATGTTTGCTCCCATTCCCTCTCAAGTTGTTGATAGGTGCAATATTGGCTATGGAAATGGGGTTTACATATTAACGGCATATTTAAGAGATGATACTGAACACCTGGCAATGAATCTGTATACAAAAATGAGTCTCTCCAATAGAAGTTTAGTGAATTATCATTAAATACATAATTTTCCACATTTTTCATGAAGTTTTGGAAAATTTAATTCAGAATGATGTATAATTAAAGCTGTTGCGGCCTTCATGTATCTCTATAATTTGTTTAGAATAAAACAGGGTATAGTGTAGATGTGGAAGGATATGCCACTTTTGAATGTAATTAATCACTGTTTATAATATTAACTATATTTCAATGTTTTTGTGGTTAATTCAACAGTTATCCAATTGAGTACAAATTTTGAACACACTGTTCTTTTTATATTAGAGAAGGTTTAAGTTATATGAGGTGCAAAATTTTGCCTTTCTGAGGAATAACTACAGCTAAGGTCCACCCAATATGAATATGTCAATTGTGAAGGAGTTCTTTACCTGAAAGTGTTGCAAGTTGTTAACTCCAAGGTGTCTGGGAACAAGAATTCAGATGTTTTGAACCAGTCACTGAAGTTGGGCATGGTGTACTCAGCTGTGTGTTCTGTCACTGGGTAGTCAAATTTGCTCTTGACAACAGTTCTGTGGTGGCAATTATTTGGCACACTGATGATTGGTGGTTTATATATGACATAACTCCTTTCACAAGTGGGCCTGCTATAAAAGACTATGTATGTGTGTGACAGCACTAGCACAGGACATGCTGAGTGGACACACAGGACAAATCTTGCAGTTTAATTTTCCCCAGGGATATGATCCAGATGGTATGGAGTTAGAAGTAAGTACACATGAGGACGGATCAAGATATTTCATAGATAGGGTGGGCCACAGAATACCATTTTCGGAGAGGTGTGGATGATAGAGGGAGTATGTTTTTCATTTTTTGGCCTGACGACAGTTAGTCACAGCCCTTGAGAAGGAAGTAGTTAATGTGGTCCAGTTAATAACATACTGGGTAGTAGAGTCTTGCTCATAACTGTGGATGCTAATTAATGTACATCAACATCTCACACACTCATGGCTTTACTTCTTCTTATTCACATCCTCTCATCCAACAACTCTCCAGTCACCTTACAGGAATTCCTTACCTCAAACTTGGCCACACCCTCCTTTAATAGCCCCCTTCTTAAGAACACAAACCTTTTGGCTGAGGAAAGTGCAGCTACCCACAACATTCAAGTGGATCCTGACTTAATCATACTCCCTGTAGACAAAAACTCCTCCTCTATCATGATGAACCACAGTGACTGACTCACTGAAGGAGTTCAACAGCTGCCTGACTCTTATGCCTATGAGACCTGTCACTTTGGTTCCATCTGAAACATCCAGCACAACGTCCAGCCACTACTCCTTTTACTAGGTCCAATACAGAACCTCTCCTCCAGATCCATCTTGTTCTACTGGATACCCCACTGTAACTGGTTACTGTGCACTCACATAAATAATTTTGGTTCTTTTTGACCAACACCCTCATCTCACTGCCTGCAGCGAAGTGCCCAATATCAAAGGTCTAAAAAAACCCTTCATCTCGTCGCAACCATCTCCTCCTAATTACTACTTGGATACTTGCCTGTCATTGTTGAAGCTACCTTCTGTACATCAATATCCCATATCTCAATGCCTTGGCAACCTCTCTTAGTGACCACCCAACTCTAAATTCACCACCATTTCTTTATCGTTTCCATAGCATGGCCAGGGGTGCTCACATGGAAATTTATTTGCTTGTCTGTCTATGGGCTATCTAGAAAAAACCTTCCTTGTCATCCAGTTGCTTCTTCAGTTCATTGATGATATCTTCATTACGTGGACCCAGAACCATGACACTCTACCCTTATTCCTCAAAAACAGAAAGCCCTGGTTGATATATCAACACTATTATGCCAAGGACAGACTGATACTCACTGTACAGATAATAGGTTGGGTTGCAAACAGGCACAATGAAAAGACTGTTACATATATGCTTTCAGCCACAGCCTTCTTCAGGAAAGGAAAGAAAACACACACATTTCACATAAGCAACCACACCTCACACATACATGGCTGATCTCCCCTGGCCACTTTGGCCAGAATGTGAAGATGGCTTTGGGTGAAAACCAGGTGTGCAACAGTCTTTTCACTGTGCCTATCAGCATCTGGATGTGTCACCCTTTTCATAATATCCTCATTCCTCCACAGGCTCAACATTTTCTTCCTATCCTATTACTCAGTCTTCCTCAATCCAGCATGCAACCTTCCTGGATGTTGACTTCCACCACTCAGACAGTCCCATAAGAAGGTCTTGCTTAACTTGTCAATTACCTCTCATCAATTGTACATTGAATGTTAAACCCAAGTCTTCAAACAATGGAACATCTATGATGAAATAACAACAATATGGAATGGATAGTCAGGCCTTAGCTCCTGGAGACAGTGGTAATATGCATTAAGAGTTGCTGTTATGTGAACCTCCCCAGAGTAGGAGATGCAAATGAGCACACACCTGGGACTTGAATAATTTAACCACTTTCTTCAAATGCTTAAATGCAATTAATTAACAACCTGCACAGTGATTCAATATTTCTACATGATTATTATAATACTAACTTTTTTCCTCACCTGTCAGCAGAGACACATCTTTTATATCAGGAACTTCTATTAAATCTTTTGATTCTCTCTTTTTGAGTTCTGGACTTTGGTACAGAGATACTTCAATTTTGGGTATTGGCAAGGAATTGCTTCTTTTCCTTGGCTGTTGATGAGATGAAGAATCTTCAGCAATTGCTTTCAGTCTGTTGAAATAGAAAATTAGTGGAACTGAGTCAAGTAATATATTTTACCTCTAATGTGTACACTTTTCTTGTGTGCTTTTATATTATTATTGTACTTTAAAATTGTGTATACATGCATGTAAAAGTCTACAAAATTATCATTTTCACACTTACACAAACATCCCTTGCAGGATATTTTGATTTGCACAATTCAATGAAAATATTTCTTAAACTTGCAATACTAAAAGTGCAAGAGAAGGAAAGACAATAAATATTATAATATAAATACAGTAAATAGGGACAGGCAAGCACACATTTGTAGATTAATGGTGGATAGTGCAAAGACACACTTAAAAAGTAAATAAACAACTTTTTGAGCTTTAATTCTTCTTCTTGCTTTAATACAAAAGACACACAAAAAGATCAAATAAACTCACATCCCAGTTTTCACTTTCCTTCCAACTTCAATATAAACACCACACTTCATCTTCATACATGCATTCATTCAGGTGTCATTCATTCATTGTGTTTCAAGATATCATCAAGATGGAAAGGTTTGAGCAATGTGATATGATTCATGGTATACATTAATAAAAAAAGGAATCTTTAAAACCACATTAACAATAAACTATCATTACTCTGCTTAATGCTATTTATGGAAGCAAAATGTAATTAAGTAAATCAGCAGAAAAGTTGCTACTTTGTATAAGTCTTCTGTTTATCTGCATCTGGTAATGTAATACGTACAAGTATACCATTATATTTTTCAAAGAAAATAGTTACCAATGGTACTTCTACAACATCAGACACCTATTAACAACATACTACTTCTTTACAGTGAAATAACTATTTGTCATGTAGATAACAGGAATTCTCAGTCACTGAATACAATTAATCAAAGATCTCATAGTTTTGGCTAATGAGGCAAGTTCTCAATTGGTAGGGAATCTAAACTTCTTGATTTGTATCTGAGAGGAACCTGTTGAACATTTGAACCTGAGTACCTGGTTCCCTCTGACTTCTATACATTGAGAAAAAGTGACATGAAAATTATTTTTATGTGTTCTATTGTTGTGCAAAAGCTATTTTCTGGAAGCTTAAATTGTTTTTGCTTTATTCTTTGAGTGACTTTTTTGTGCACACTGCATTTCTTTCATTCTTTTAATAACTGAGTGGAAGATTTCAGCCTTTTATACTACACATCTCTGAACTATTACCACACTATACATAAACAAGTGCACACACACAAATGTGTGTGTGTGTTTTTAAATGAGATTAAGCACTACCCACATTCCCTGTAAAAAAAAAAAAAAAGATGGTAGTCAGTGTCAGTTTTTATGTGTAATATACATCTTGAAATTTTCATTATTATAATATCTACGAGGGACATTCCAGAAATGATTTACAATAGTGGGTTTTGTACCTTATTTATTAATGAACTGTAGTCAGTGTTGATGAAATCTCTCCATATTCATTCCACTGATATTAATATACCACTGCCACCAACCTGGCATACTCATTACTGCATCATAGAGCCACTGTTGGGGATACTATATACTCACTCATAGGTACCTGCCTGAAATTCTTTGTTCTTGTTGAGTCTTTCACCTCACAGCGCATCCATCATGTTATCAAATGAAACATAATCAGATGGACCGAGATTCAGTGAATAAAGTGAGTGTGGCACAACAATGAATGCCGGTGATGTCAATTCTATTGTCATGGCTTTGCTGGCATGAGGCCACACATTTTCAGGTTGGAAGGGCCACTTTCAAATATTTTCGCTGTTGCCTTTCCTGAATCCTGCATCTCAATCAGTGGTCATCAAACTGCAGACCTTGGGCAGCATGTGTGCCACATTAAGTATCTGTGCAGTCTGCTGTTCTCATACGTATTTACAGTAATTTCCATCAAGCAATTAACAGCTCAATCCAAAAACGTAAATTAAAGTAAGAGCATCTTAAGACTGTAGTTTTCCTTCACAGTAACAAACAACAATGCTTACAGAGACATTAATATTGTTGTGGTTGTTGTTGTTGTGGTCTTCAGTCTGAGGACTGGTTTGGATCAGCTATCCATGCTACTGTATCCTGTGCAAGCATCTTCATCTCCGACTAACTACTGCAACCTACATCCCTCTGAATCTGCTTATTGTATTCCTATCTTGGCCTTCCTCTATGATTTTTATCTCCAACACTTCCCTCCGATGCTAAATTAGTGGTCCCTTGAGGTCTCAGAAAGTGTTTTATGAACTGATCCCTTCTTCTAGTCAGGTTAGCCATTTTGCACTTCCTGTCACCCTCATTTTTTAGACATTTGTTTCCCTTTCGCCTGCTTCATTTACTACATTTCTATGTTTTCTTCTTTCATCAATTAAATTTAATGTCTCTTGCATTACCCAAGGACTTCTATTAACCCTCTTCTTTTTACCTACTTGATCCTCTGCTGGCTTCACTATTTCATCTCTCAAAGCCAACCATTATTCTTATAATGTATTCCTTTCCACTGTTCTTATCAATCATGCCCTAATGCTCCCTCTGAAACTCTCTACAATCTCTGGTTCTTTCAGTTTATCCAGGTTCTATCTCCTTAAATTCCTACCTTTTTGCAGTTTCTTCAGTTTTAATCTACAGTTCATAACCAATAAATTGTGGTCAGAGTCCACATCTGCCCCTTAATAATTAATCTGTAATCTTCCAGTGTCTCCAGGTCTCTTCCACATATACAACCTTCCTTCGTGATTCTTAAACTGTTACCTATGATAAAATTAGGCTCTGTGCAAAATTCTATCAGGAGGCTTCCTCTTTCATTCCTTTCTCCCAGTTCATATATGCCTATTATCTATCATTAAATTTTTTACTTTCTTTTATCTCATCATACATTTCTCCAATCTCTTCATTATCTGCATAGCTAGTTGGCATATAAACTTGTACTATTGTGAAAGGTGTGGTCTTCATGTTCTATCTTGGCTATAATAATGTGTTCACTATGCTGTTCATAGTAGCTTATCCATGTTCCTATTTTTTTGTTCATTATTAAAGCTACTCCCACATTATCCCTATTTGGTGTGTATTCATAAAACTATACTCACCTGACATGAAGGCCTGTTCCTCCTGCCACCAAACTTCACTAACTCCCACTATATCAAACTTTAATCTATTCACTACCCTTCTTACATTTTCTAACCTAACAGCTCAATTAATGGATCTGACATTCCACACTCCAATCTATAGAACGTCAGTTCCGTTTCTCCTGATACTGACATTCTCAAGAGTAGTCTCTGCCCAGATATCTGAGTGGGAACTATTTTACGTCTGGAATATTTTACCCAGGAGGATACTGCCATCATTTAACCATCCAGCAGAACTGCATGCCCTCGGAAAAAAATTAAGGATGCAATTTCCTCTTGCTTTCAGCCGTTCACAATACCAGCAGAGCAAGACTGTTTTGGTTGAAGTTGAAAGGTCAGATCAGTCAATCGTCCAGACTGTTGCCCCTGCAACTACTGAAAAGACTGCTGCCTGTCTTTAGGAACCAAACTTTTGTCTGAGCTCTCAACAGATCTCCATTGTGATTGCACCTATGGTATGGTTATCTGTATCACTGAGGCATGCAAGCCTCCCCAGCAATGGCAGGCTCATGGTTCATAGGGGCATTAATTGTAAAATGTGCTAAATTTTAATGGACACTGGTGAATTTAGTCATGAGCTAAGATGGCCACTTACATCTGGGGCAGAGAAATTAGTTGCATGGTCACTACTTGGTTAGAGTGTAATAGATCATTTGTCATGCCAAAAAAAAAGACATGCATAATTTTATAATTAAGTTACATAATTCTCATAAAAAAGGGACAATTAAGGTTATGAACCCAAGAAAGACATTTAATATTACACAGAATTATAGTGCATTATGTGCCACACCAATTATGGAACTATTTTAGTATATAGGGGAATATGCATCAAACTTTATCAAGTATAGAAAGTGTGAGCTGTTTTTTGTTGACTATTGTACAATAAACACAAAGTGTTTTAAAAGGTGAGACTTTGTCATTGAACATACCATTCTCTGATAGTTGAGGCAGAATAGAAAACTGCCCATACAGCTGCATTCAAAATGGACTGATTACCAACAAGACCTTGCATATGGTTTGTCATTGCAAACAGAAATGTTCCACCAACACAGTTGTTAGCTTATAGATTAACTTTATGCTTTCTGATTTCAGTAATCAGCCCTACAAGGAATGAGCTATATAGCACACCTGTAGTCCCTAACTGGCCACTACCTTTTTGCTGAATCTATTTCAAATTTTAGATTGATCAAAAAGACTGTAGCTGCAGTGTCATGGAGCCTCAAGGGATTAACGATACTGGATTATTCATTTTAAGATCTATGAGACCTTCAGCAGTGTATCATACAGGCATACTAAGACAGCACCTGCTATTGAATATCATTCTGTGCGGAATAAACATACCACGTTCTATGAATTACTAGATAAACTTTTATATGGGTGAGAATTTTTATGATCAGCTACATTTTCTATTCAAGCCAGATAATGGTTTTTTTCCGTGAGCTCTAAATGTATTTAATAATTTTCACTGAGATCTGGAACTCACTCAGAGGCTACGCTAGGCCATAAATGCTGATAGCTGATTGACTCCTCTAGTTATGAGTGATTTCCAGCAGAGCAGTTGTGTGTTCTAGTCAGGTACAGATATCATTACAGTTCAAATTAATGAATGCTCATAGATATTTGAAAGAGGCATTTCAGTTTCTTCCAGAACTGACACTACATGGACATGCACAATGTATACTGATCAGCAGCCATTATGTAAACCACACAACTCATTTATATATAATTATAATTGTTGTTATTGGGGTCTTCAGTCCTGAGACTGGTTTGATGCAGCTCTCCATGCTACTCTATCTTGTGCAAGCTTCTTCGTCTCCCAGTAACTACTGCAACCTACATCCTTCTAAATCTGCTTAGTGTCTTCATCTCTTGGTCTGTTATTAATCATTCAATCACACATACAACACAATACTCTGTCAGGCAATTATCTCAAATAGACAATAGTTGACACAAAGTGTTCCAAATGGTGTCAATTTTTAACAAACAGCACTTGGGGGTTGGTGGCCAACTTATTGTGCCCTCACAATAGCTCATAACATACTAATTTATGTGTGTTACGGATTAATAATAATATTGACGCACAGGCAGCCCAAGGTAGTGCCCCCCCCCCCCTCCCCCTCCCCACAATATCAGTATTGGTTCTCCAGCATAAAAGAAGATCTGCTATTGGCAGTTGTTCCTTTTTGAAGCCAGTCCATTAGCTTACGCAAGTGCCCTAGAGACAGAGATCACCTGCTTCCCTGCAGATGGAGGAGTATGAAATTTCTTAGGCCAGAGACTCCCAGGATGTTTCCGCTGCATGGACTGGACTTTCTTCTCAAGTGGAGACATCACAGTTTGTCACCAGTCACTAGTTTCTCCAAAAAAAATCTTGACCTTCATTCTTCATTTCCAATAGTTGATGATATCACCATTAATAATTGAGTGCAGGGTTGGGCATCCAAGGCATGTCTGCTATTCCATATAATCAAACATTATGTGCACATCAGCCATAACCAACTGAGACACAATCTCAACGTTCATTGGAGACCACAATGTCAATGGATGACCAGTACTCATATTCCTGCATGCAGATTCCCTTCCACTAGCCAACCCAATGATCCAGTTGCAAACACTTTCTTGCACAGGAGCTTCTTGAACATACACCACAGTTAAACATTTATGAATAACAGTTGTTCCTACTCCTTCCTTTCACAAAAACCATGTAGTCCATCTTTGTCCAATCACCTCCCATCTTATCCATAGCTTTCTCTACTTAACAACAAAGAAGTGCTGTCCGTTCATTGTACACACTGTTCACAACTGCCATCTAGTCTCTTCTCATGTACTAGAATCAGCTCATCTCCTGTGAGAGGACGTGAACATATTCAGGTGATACTTGGAAAGCAATAGAATTGTAAATCATTTCCAAATGCCTCTCATACATGAAAAAAGTTATTTACATGCACAGAAATAAATTGAAATTAAAACAGATGAACCAGGATAGACTTTTTAATTGTATCTTGTTATTGATTATTCTTAATTCCATGCACGTTACATGTCTCAGATCATGCCTGCAGATGAACTATGAGGCAAAAGCTCCTGCTTCAAACTGATGCCTAAAAAACAACTATTAACTGTAAAAAGAATCAAAAAGTATTTGTTTAAACTACATATTGTATGAGTTTTCATATATAGCTAACTGCAGTTATCAAGTCAGTTGTATTCTTTTACTGTGTTCAGGAGAGATGTCTATCTGTTAATTAAAATAAATCTGAAATGATAATAATAAAACACAAAGAAAAATGTTGTGATGCAATTATTCTTTATACATATAAAATGATTCAGATGGACACACACAATTGGAGGAGGTCCAAGACCTCTCACTGAAAGAGTCTGCTGAGTAATTAACGAAAAAGTGAGTGAAACTTGTTTGTCCTCAAATCAAAAATGGAATATGATGTAAGTAGTGAAATAATTTATCTGATAATCTTAACTCAGTATGTTGAGCAAACGAGAACTGTGTGATCAGATAATGTGAATAATGGCTACAACACATTCCCATACAATATTAAGCACAGATGCATCTGACTAGTGGAAGCAGGTTACTGTTCTTCTCTGCCACTGTGTGTCTTGTGGTGCTTACAGGCATTTGAATTTTCAGTGTAGGCGTCACATGAATGTCTCACTCAGTATCAATTTTTGGTAAAGAAGTATATAACAATACAAGTCAGCTTCAGTGCAAGTATGGCTACAACAATACAAGTAAGCTTCAGCATGGGCATCGCTACAACAATACAAGTCAGCTTCAGCACAGGCATGGCCACAACAAAGTGGCCTACTTCCTGCCATTTTTAGTGCAGCTCTGCCCATAATAGTGGTCAGCATTTAAATTTATCTCCGCAGGACAGAACAGAAGGTGGTTCGGAATCCTCTTGCTATTATGGTACCAGGTGCATATTTTGAGGGCCACTATGCAGTGAGAATGCAATTAATTTTAATTTGGCACAAAACTGATGTGAACACTACATACCATCACCACAAGAAGCAATTTTAGTTACACTATTTACGTTGTGCTAAAACAAGCAAATGGATACATAGAGACAGAGAGAGAGAGAGAGAGAGAGAGAGAGAGAAAAGTGCAGCCAGACAGATACGTCAGTCTTCATACTGTTACCATTACACTTAACTGAAATAAGGCTTTTGTGATAGAAAGAGACTTTACTGCTCTAATAAATGAATTATGTATTTTAGCCACAAGGGACAAAGTAAACAAATAAGTTAAAGGGAGCTTAGAATGAAGCAAAAGAACATAGTATGATAAGTATTACGAGTTCACTGAATAAACTATACAGTGGAACATTGATTTCACATTCTCTGACTTTATATTTTCCACAATTGTACTACATTAATTAATAGCCCCAGTGACAATAAGATCAATGCTAAATATTCCCCAATTTTACATTTGATTTTACATTTCTTTCTAATAAGCTTTACCTCCATTCTAATTTCCTACTCACTGTCTTAGTTGACTTCATTCTGTTTCCTTCCTATTGACACTGGATGTGACTGAACAAGTTATAAGTGGCTCAAAAGACAGATAGTTCGCACCACAGGTGGTGGTGGAATTACGGGAATATTTTAAGCCATTGTGGAGAGGGAAGATGTGAGAGAGGAAATGCTGACATAATCCTCAATCGGTGTTGCAAACATAAATTACAACATTTAGCTGCACCGCACAATTGTGATGCAACTGCAAAGTGTTCCGGACTGAGCCACCAAGTGACAAAGCGGCCCAGCCACCACCTTTTGTTTTGCCATTTTTAACTCAGTCTCATCTTTTGTATGTACTTCCAACACGCTATATTCAGCAAAAATATCAGTTGTAAACCTTTTAAATTCAAACACAGTCTCTCGAAGAATATGCTTGGCCCATTTTTGGCCAGTGAACACTTATTGGCTGGAGACTAGTTAACTCACCCAACAGCCAGTGCAGCCACCACACTACACTAATACACGTAACATGAGCTCACCTATTATATGTTTGGAGAGGGAGAGTCGCCCTCCAATGAAGGGAGTGCAGGCAGGGGTGAAAGCATTTTGTGAAGTGCTGAAAATATACTTCTTGTGCAGATGATGTGCCACGACAGAATGTCACACAGCAATAGAACAAAGGTCTTGCAAAAGCACATTTCAATGACTTTCATGCTCAAATTTGACATAATACAGTTGCAACAACGACATACACTACTTATGTACATATGTACTTTGCACCACACACAGTAGATCATAAAGATTGGTAGTAGTGATAGAGGGCATGAAGTAAACCTTTAGTACCTGAGCTTTCTCTCAAATTTACACTTTACACAGTGTACAGAAATTCACAGAGCGGACTTCTAATAACCTTGTATGACAACTGGGGAAGTAAATTCATCACATATCTGTTTCTCTCATCAAGCCTAAAATAGCGCTTTTAAGGGGGTGAGCTTAGGAAGTGCATCTTCTAGCAAAAGATATGGTGACAAAGTTTGTCATCAAGCAGATTTCCAGATTTATGCTTATGTTTAACCGTTTAGCTGGTGTGATGCTTTTGGTTTAATTCAACATGTTCAGCAATTTGTGCTTTTTTCTGGGTGAGCACAAAAGATGATCTCTCAAAAACGCATGTTTCGAATGTGTGACATGTTGTTGCAGCAAGTTGGAAAATAGCTTGGTTACCTTGTATCTAGATACCAATTTCAATTTTTTGATGAATTTTTACTTGCTGTTACACATCTGTGATTTTTTAAGAACTGATGAAATTCATTACTACAAATTATTGTATAAATATTGTAGTGTATATTTAATTTCCTTAGGCAGATTTTATACAAAGTATTGGAGAGGATTGCAATTTTTGATCATATATGCCAATTACATGTGTTTTTGCTCATATTTTGGGGGGTTTCAAAATTTTCCCAAATTCCATGTTTTCCTCAATCCTGCATTTCTTAAGTCTGGACTGCACAAAAATAAAACATAGAAGTTTCACTGTAATATCAACTGAATAAGCCTGACAAGCAAATGACAGAAAAACCGTTAATGAGTAAGCACGGAAGGTACATGGACCTGCAGTGCAAAACATTAATTTGAGCAGTCTTAAAGAAGAACAGTGTAAGGTAAGTGAAATATTGTCCATGTAGTGTGTGTCTTGAGGGATCAATATTACCAAGTGTCTAGCCTAGAACTGCTGACAGGTTACCTCTCTAATGGCTTCAAGGATCAACAAAAATTGTTTTTCAGTACTTCATATATTATTATCCAAATTTAAAATGCTGTCATAATATACTCAATAACAGGTATAAACTAATGTTAAATGCTTAATACAGAAAGACAAGTATTACAGTTAGAAACTGTGTATATCTCTTGAGGCAGCGAAACTCACAGCACATCAATCGCTCAGACTATATTTACCCACTATTTGAAAGCAAGAACATATAGTAACTTCCAACAAATTTTACATATAATTTCAAACTTGTACAAAACTTTTTCTCACTGACGCACCTGACAAAATGATGAATGCAAAACTGTTCATCACTTACTAAATTTTTGCTGTTCATGCATTAAAACTCAGTTTTAATATATTACTTCTTTACAATCAACCATACACTAAACAGTTTGCAGACATTATCCATGTATGAGGTCTGTTCTAAAAATTTTGGGGTTTTGTTCATAAAATTTTTCTACGTTTATCTTTTGCTTACTGTACATGGTATCCTTCAAAATACTCTCCTCCACAACATCGTTTCCACTTCCAGAAGCGGTCTCGGTATGCCTCTTGCTGGATCGTGTGAAGTGCTGTCTGCAGTTTTCTTTTATCTTCTCTATCGATACAAATGTTCATCCTTTCCATGGGGTTTTCTATGTCGGAAATAAAAAAAGTCCACAGAGGCCGGGTCTGGAGAGCACGGGGCACAATGATTTCGTTTTTTTGTACAATAGTCACACACCAACATGGATGAATGTATGTATGGGTGCATTATGAGATGCAAGAGCCATGAACTGTTCTGCAACATTTCAGGCGGTTTCCTTCTCACATTTTCTCAGAAGCATCACAATACATCCAGATAGTACCACTGATTAACAGTTGGTCCCTGTGGCACAAATTCAAGATTAGTTAATCCTTCAAAGTCAAAGAAAACTATCAGCATGGCTTTGACATTTGACCTGACCTGCCGAGCTTCTTCTGATCTTGACTCATGAGCCACAGGACAAACTTGGTGGCCATGATATGCAGTCCAAAATGCTGTGTAAGGATTTCATGACATGATCCAACTGAAATGTTAGATGTTTCTGCAATCTTCAATTGGCGCACACAATTTCATTGTTACTCCTGACAAGAGCTGTGTCAGTAGACAATGAAGGGTGTCCAGGATGAGAGTCATCTTTAACTTCAATCTGACCATTTTTAAATTATATAAGAATCATCCATGACACAGAGTAAGGCTTAAGCACCCATCACCATAGGCTTCCTGCATAATTTGGTATGTCTCTATAGAGGTTTCCTTGAGTTTCATGCAAAATTTAATGCAGGCCCATTGCTCCTCTAACTCTACCATCTGAAAATTTCAGGCTGTTTCATTCTCACATTTTCTCAGAGGCATCACAACACATCCAGATAGTACCATTGATTAACAGTTCGTCCCTGTGGCACAAATTAATGATTAGCTAATCCTTCAAAGTCAAAGAAAAGTATCAGCATGGCTTTGACATTTAACCTGACCTGCCGAGCTTTTTCTGGTATTTGAGGACTTTCTGGTGTTGACTCATGAGCTGTAGGACAAACTTGGTAGCAATGATATCTATTCCAAGATGCTGTGTCAGGATTTCATGATATGATCCAACTGAAATATTACATGCTTCTGCAATCTTCAATTTGCGCACACAATTTTGTTGACGTTCCTGACATAAGCTTTGTCAGTAGACGTTGAAAGGTGTCCAGAATGAGGGTTATCTTTAACTTCAATCTGACCATTTTTAAACTGTATGAATCATTCATGACACAGAGTAAGTCTTAAGCACTCATCACCGTAGCCTTCCTGCATAATTTGATATGTCTCTATAAAGGTTTTCTTGAGTTTCACACAAAATTTAATGCAGGCACATTGCTCTTCTAACTGTACCATCTGGAAATTCACAAACTGTGTATCAGAATGTTCTACTCAATACAGCACTGAACAATAACTAACAGACATACAACACTGAAACTTCTAGCAGTTACACATTAAACACAGGTATGTGCAGGGATGCCAACCGCATTTAGCTTCAACACACCATTGGTGCAAAATTATAAATGTTCCAGAATTTTTTGAACAGACCTTGTGTACCATTGAAATTATATCATTGTATACAACATAGTTCGGCAGATATTGCATCACAAACATTGAGAGGGGTGGGAAACTTGCTTTTCCTTAAAATGGAGTGCAAAAACCCAGACTATTTCATCCAAAATTTCATAACGAGAGCAATTAGCAACTTCCAAAAACTTTACACATAATTTCAAATCTTTTTTAAACATTTTCTTGCTTAGAGGCTTAATGTCAAATATTTAACAGATTAGCTCATTTATAATGTCATTGGACATCTGAAGCTGTTTTATACATGGGAGTTCAGCTCCTTAAAGACTCAGACATCTACTGGTAGTATAAGAAAAGAAAGAGCAGAAAATGAATTAATAGCAATCTAGCAAGATTAGTAACAAATAATTTTATATAGCTCCACTTATGAATCTCCTGGCATGATAACCATAATTTTTCATGATAATCGCTTGACAGCATCTAATGATCCCAAGTTCAAATAGGAAAAGTCACAAGACTCCTTGTACTTAAAAAATTAAACAAATAATAAAAATATCAATATAATAGAAGGAAGCATTCCACGTGGGAAAAATTATATATAAAAACAAAGATGAGGTGACTTACCGAACGAAAGCGCTGGCAGGTCGATAGACACACAAACAAACACACAAAATTCAAGCTTTCGCAACAAACTGTTGCCTCATCAGGAAAGAGGGAAGGAGACGAAAGGAAGTGGGTTTTAAGCATACAGACACATATTTAAATATGTCTGCTTGTGTCTGTATGTGTGGATGGATATGTGCGTGTGTGCGAGTGTATACCTGTCCTTTTTTCCCCCCTAAAGTAAGTCTTTCCGCTCCCGGGATTGGAATGACTCCTTACCCTCTCCCTTAAAACCCACTTCCTTTCGTCTTCCCCTCTCCTTCCCTCTTTCCTGATGACGCAACAGTTTGTTGCGAAAGCTTGAATTTTGTGTGTATGTTTGTGTTTGTTTGTGTGTCTATCGACCTGCCAGCGCTTTCGTTCGGTAAGTCACCTCATCTTTGTTTTTATATATAAATAATAAAAATAAAAATACAATAAATAAAAAAATAATAATAATATTAAGAATAATAATAAACAGAGATATGTGTGTTGCCAAACAACATGTATCTTGTATACCATTGTTAAACATTTTACAAATACTATTTATTCCCTCCCTTTACATATATGAGATGATGCTGTTATTATATAAAAAATCAGCACACACTACACTCTCTCTGTTTTGACCACAACAACAACACTCGGCACAGACAGAATTTTAAACTCCTGGCTCACCATTTAAAACTCTATGCCTAAACACCACAATATATGGGGTTAAAAATTTACAATAAAATAAAAAGCAGTAATATATTTAATACGGTGCATGGTGCCTTGAAAAAATTACTCTACTCTTCTGGTGGGAATGTGTTATTATTTTATTGAAGAACTCGTTGAGACATTTACACAGATAATTTGGATGACCATTCAGGCATTTGTTGTCAACAGTGCACAACTTTTCTATCACTCCCATACCTGATGACAAATTAGGACTGTAAGGCGTGCAACTTTCTGTTTGAATTGTAGGGTTACTACAGCAGTATGGCTTTTGACTGTTGTTCCCAGACATGAAGTACTATGGCTTCCTGAAACGAGGCACCATGCCAACAAGTCTCAGCCAATATGTGGCAGGGCTTTTTGCAGATTTACAAATAGGACAATCACAACTGTGATTATGTTGAAAAATATTCAGTAACATATATAGTACCTGTACCAAAGACTTTTGGATATTCATAATATGTTCTGAAAAAATTCTAAATTCTGAAAGAATGTATGATCGAAGTGAACCTAAATGCTTTTTTACTCTTTTCTGCACAAGACTGATATTTTTTGATACTTACATAAGACATGTTTGGAACTTATTTTACATGAAAAACCCACAGTTTAAATTAAGTCTCATTTGCACATAACAGAAAAAACTGGACGATTGAAAAGAAAAAAATAAACTTTCTTATAAAAAATGATAAGATTAAGTTAAGATTTAAAGTAGTGAATTTGATGTTACCAGCAAGGCCGTCAAAAACAGATGACAGACAGACACACACACACACACACACACACACACAAATGGTGTTGGTGGGAAGGATCCATATGGCACCAACCCTACCAATCAGATTAAACGTAAGACCAATGTTGAATCCTGCCTGACTCAATTCACTCTTCCATCCAACTGCGATCCACCTCCATTGCCCCCTGATCATCCCCTATTAACTTCCCAGAATTTCTTAACCTCTGGTTTCACAGGTAGCCCTTCCTTTGATGATGTTTGTCACTGGACTGGAGTAGGTGGTGGTGGGAGGATGTATGGGACAGGTCTTGCATCTAGGTCATTGAAATTAAGGATGTCGTGTTGGGCAGCATGTTCTGCAACAGGATGGTCCACTTGTTTCTTGGCCACATATTGTCGATAGCCATTCAGGTGGACAGACATCTTGTTTCATGTCATGCCCATATAGAATGCAGCACAGTTGTTGCACCTTAGCTTGTAGATCACATGACTAGGTCTACCACAAGGATATGAGCTATGAGGTAGGGGGTTTGGAGCAGGAGTTGTGTAGGGATGGACGAGTATATTGTGTAGGTTTGGTGGATGGCGGAATACCATTGTGGGAGGGGTGGGAAGGATCGTGGGCAGGACCATTACTCATTTTACGGCATGATGAGAGGTAGTCAAAATCCTAGCAGAGGATAATTACAGTCTGTGAAGGCTTCAGTAAGACCATCCTATGCCAAACTCTTCATGTACCATCTACCAAGAAGTCCCTTCCAATCTACCAAGAAGTCCCTTCCATGCAGCCTAGCCACCTGTGGTTAATGCATCTGCAGTGACAGCCTCTCTAAATATAACGAGGGCCTCACTGAAGCCTTCACAGCCTGTAACTATCCTCATAATCTTGTGTAAGAACAAATCTCCCGTGCCTTACCTTTCCAGTCTTCCACAACCTCCCAAAGTCTCACTGTCCAGCCACAGAGGAATGTTCCCCTTGTAACACAGTACCACCAGAGACTGGAGCAACTGAACTACATTCTCTGCCAGGATTTCGACTACATCTCGTTGTGCCCTGAAATAAGGAACGTCCTGCTCACTATCCTTTGCATCCCTCCCACAGTGATATTCTGCCATCCAGTGAACCTACACAAAACACTGTACATCCCTACACAGCCCTTGCTCCCAATTCCTTACCTCATGGCTCATAGCCCTGTAATAGACCTAGAGGCAAGACCTGTCCCATACATCTTCCCACCACCACCAACTCCAGTCCAGTCACAAACATCACCCATCCCATCAAAGAAAAAGCTACCTGTGAAACCACTCATGTGATCTACAATTTAAGCAGCACTAACTGTGCTTCATTCTATGCGGGCATGACAACCAACAAGCTGTCTGACCACATGAATGGCCACTGACAAACTGTGGCCAAGAAACAAGTCATCCCCCTCTGTTGCACAGCACGCTGCTTAATGTGATATCCTTCATTTCAATAACTGCTTCACATGCTGTGCCATGTGGAACCTTCCCACCAACACCAGATTTTCTGAACTGCGCAGGTGTGAACTTTCCCTGCAAAATATCCTATGTTCCCACAACCCTCCTGGCCTCAACCTTCATAAGCCAGTGTCCTCACCTGTCCAGCCCTTTCACTGTTCCTATTCCAGCACTACACAGCTCTCATCCAACCATCGCATCCAATCTTTTTACTTCACTACTTTTCCGATATCCACTACCCCCTCCCCCTCCCCCTCCTCTTCCCTGCCCTCTGTCTAACCTCCAGAATGCACATAGCTGCTCTACCATCTCTCCACCTTGCCCCTGTGCGCTCCCCTACAGCACTTCACTGCCCCCTACCCCTACTTACCTCCTGTTCCAGCCTCCTCCTCAACGCCACCCAGTCGTCACTCCCGCCATGTACTGGTGCTGCTGCTCACAATGTGGCTTCAGTTGCCAGAAACTGCATTCATATGTGTGTAAGTTGTGTTTGTTTGTTTGTTTGTGTGTGTGTGTGTGTGTGTGTGTGTGTGTGTGTGTGTGTGTGTGTGTGTCACCTGTTTTTGACGATGGCCTTGCTGGCCAAAAACTTATTTGTGACAGTCTTTTTGTCGTGCCCACCTGCAATTCAGCATCTCCACTATTGGTGAGTGGCAACATTCCTTCCATACCATTACTACATTCTATCCCGGATTTTCCATTGTTTGATTAAGGTTTTTCTTACTATTTCAAAGCAATGAATTGAAACTTTGAAACACTTTTTAGTGTAATACGGGCACACATAGCATGTCCTGGAATCATACCAGATGAGCAGGTAGTGAGTGCCACAGTCCAGAACAAACTACAACTCGTTCATAAATAGGAAATCACATTCGCTGAGCCTCGTGGTGCCTTGTATGAGGGAAATGTGTCTGGGGCTTGCAGGTAGTCAGCAATAAACAATCTGTTGGGGAAAGTAACACCCAGAGGACTCTGTGAGGGATCTAAAGGACAAGTTCTATGTTGGTTGGTCCTTTCATGGAGGCTGTCCCGGAAGTACCTGACCTAACAAAGAAAACATACAAATCTTGGGAAACACATTTTTATTTCTCCACAGTCTCCTTTTAGCTTGATACATTTTGCTGAGCAATGTTTTGTGGCTCAATACCCTATTTATAGTGAGAACCATCACGATTCCCAAAACAGCCATCAACTGCAAATCCTTTACTACCAAGCCACTGCTTCAAGTTTTGAAACAGCAAACAATCAGACGGGGCTAAAGCTAGCAAACAGGGTCATGAGGAAGCAATTTGAAATTTAGCTCATTGATTTAGGCCATGGCAGTAATGGATGTGTGAGTTGGTGCACTGTCATGATGAAATACAATCAGGAGCTTGTGGTGCTGTCGTTAGTGTTGCTGACTCACAATCATGGTGCCCTGGGTTTGATTCCCAGCCAGGTCAGGGATTTACTCTGCTCAGGACTGGGTGTGTGGGTGTTTTGTCCACATCATTAATGAATAAGTTGCTGAAGTGGTGTCAAATAAAAAGACATGCACCAGGCAGCAGAATTCACCAGAAGGGGACTCCTGGCCAAATACGCCATACGCACATTTCACATGATGAAACAACACTTTCTTTTTCTCTAAATGTGGCTATTTTTGATTGATTTCAACACTCAATTACTGCCATAAGTTTGGATAGTAATTATCAATGATTGTTTTTCATTTCTGACGATAATCAACGAAAATTATGCCACATGCATCCCAGAAAACTGACACCATGGCCTCGCCTGCAGATTGAATGGTCTTTGCTTTCTTTGGAGCCAGTTATCCCCTTCCAATATACTATCTTGACTGTTCCTTCATCTCATACGTGAAATGATGGACCCATGTTTCATCCATGGCTTGAATCATACACAAAATCTCGGCTTTACTGCAGCGCAACATCGCCAAACACTTGACCAAAACAACCTCATGTTTCTGTTCTTGTTTCATTGTGAGTAAATGTACACTCATCATGCACGCGGATTTCTCAGGTCCAAATTTTCAGTCGGTGTGTTAAGTACAGCACTTTCTGAAATGCCTACGATGTCTGCTAGCTTACACACTTTTAGTTGCCAATCATCCAGTACCATTTTGTGGAATTTCTTCACAATTTCTGGCATAGTCACCTCAATGGTTAACCACTGTGGTATTCATCTTCACAGCTCATACAGCCCTCCTTAAACTCTGCCTTCTGATATTTTATCATTGAAAACAAAGGAGGGATCTCCCCCACAGTAGAATCTCACTCAGTTGGACCAAGACCTTTCAAATGAAAGTACTGTATAACACAACAATGACTAGTTTTATGTAACTTCACAAATTTTCTGACGGTGTTCACTATAGGTGGCTGCCAACCAAATACAGTACTAAACAACATAGCATCATCAATGTTCAAACTTAAGCTTCCTATGGTTGGTACTTTCTACCACTGTCACTGGTTTAAAACACCAACTGCTAGCTATTTGTCAGGTCAGGTATTTCTGGGACAGCCCTCATAGGTTGCTGAGTTACGGCATGTGGTCAACTTGGCATTTTCTCCAAAGTCATAAAATAATGCTATGGGCATCACTCAACTCCCTACAACAAAGCAAAGAATGAGTGCGACAATGATCTAGCCACACATAACACCTTGTTCATTGCAAATCAAATACTGTTGGTCAAATGCACACAAAACATTCAGTCAGAACCATTACACTCAATATCTCTATGCACAGTAACCATTGCAGACACATCCGGTAGGGCACAGTGGCATGACATGAATTCCTCTGTGTTGCTACGCCACAGTTCTTCACGGTATCACCACTTCACTATGTTTTTCTGTGTATCTCAATTATCAATTCACTTATGGATTCGTGTAGTACAAAGAGTATTACTGGGGGGTACTCATGCCGAAAATGCTCATTTATTTTCTAAGAGTTTACAGTCATGCATTATAATTAGTTCTTGTTTTTCATTCTCTTCTCTTTTCAGCATTAACATTATGGTTCTGTTGACATTTAGTTTCAGCTTGCACAGTCCTGAAGCTTCAGAACAAATTATAGTGAAGTAAAAGAAGCAATAAGCTGCTCTCTACATATAGTACCAGTCTCCATGTGACTAACCTGTGATAGTAGAACTGCAAAGCCCAGTAGACACCCTCTTCCTGCCATTGGGATATGAACAAGCAACGTAAGACAGATACATCAAGAAAAGTTGCTGCACACAAGTCAGCAGGTCCGTTCATAATACTCGCAGCAGCAGGACCAGGTTTAGGATAGCTTCTTCCACTTCCCAAGGACTCTCTGTCAGTGGATGAACTGGAAAAGAATTGTTATTTACAAACATAATGATCACACCAAAACAGTTGTAATATGTTAATTTTACAGACCAATTTCCACTTCCTGTCCCACTTCCCATATACATGACTACTTTGTGTGATTTTGTATAAAGTTGGAAGTTTATTTCACATTCATTAATGGGAAGATAGATATCAGTACATGTTGAATTTTTTTCCTGTATGTACATTGTCTATAGCATAACTACTTTTACAGTCAGTGGCATTTTTGTCAGGTTTGTTGCTTGATCCTACAATCAACATGACATAATATTTCATAGGTCCTGCTGGGTGCCAGATGCTGCTGCTGAGTGTTACTGGACCAGAGAGAATGCCCCTACATATGTCACATAACTTACAAGTTGCTTGTATCAGAAGCTATCAGCACTGCCCCTGAAGCAATGTGAACATGCAGTACCACCACTAGGGACTTCTTTTAACATCCAACGCTTAAGTAAAACATTGATGTTACTGGACATGTAAGTGACAACCGTCATGGAAATTCTACACTGATATGAACTGTGAACTGTGTGATCAAAGACACTGAGAAATCCAAGTGACTCAATCATAAAATCTGTCAAGCCTTTCAGATTACATATTTTCTCCACCCAGGAGATGTGGAGTGAGAACTCATTACCAGATATAGTATGCACCTAACTGGGAAGGCAAAAACTTTCATTTGGGTGTAAAAACATAGAAAGGTTAAGGCTAGCATACTGAATACAGCAATGGCTGTTTCAACCTGCCACTGCAAATGAATGCAGAAGAAAAAGCCCCCAGCAGTGTCCAATAAGGTGGATAGATGGTAAACAGCAACCCTCATCACCTGACTGACTTTCTATTAGAAAGCAGAACAAAAAGGAAGCATATGTGTTAAACAGAGTCAGGACCTTAATTAAGATAAATTATGCTTCAGAAATAACTAAAAGTTATGGAAGTATGCTCAAGAAAAAAGCCACCTATCAAACTGAGAGAACACAGGGATCTAAGTGATGGTAATATAACAGACCTTAACTACTTATTAAGCTGGAAACAGAGGATGAAGTGCATAACTTTTATGGAATATGTGATTATTATTTACATATAACTTTTTCCAATCAAGCAACATAAATAAAATAAGCCAGAATCAAAAGTTGGATTATAACTGGTATAAAAATCTCCAGTGCAAAGAAAAGATTTCTGCATTCATATAAAAACACACAATTCTATATCATTAGAAATGAAAAAAATATATATATCAAAGAGTCAGTAACATCTACCACAAGGTTATTAAAGATGCAGAAAAAGGTTGATGATGAATACAGCTGAGAAAAATAGGACATGGGTTACATGGATCATCATCAGGCCTGAAACACATAGAAAGACACAGTGGAAAAATTATTACCTGAAATCGGAAAACAGACAAGCATCTGATATCGTCTTAGTGGTTAATAATTTTAACAAGTGCTTTACCAAAATAGAAAATTAATCTTACCTGATATGAGTTTCAGACTCTTAACATGCTCCACACTGAAAACCACAAAATCCCCAGAGGGTCTACTTTTCCTAAACCAGATGATGTATGATGAGCTCGTATTGGCAGTGAGCCCATTACAGAGACTTTCACGTGGTTTTGATGATAATGAAGATTGTGTTGTAAACCAAACAGGACAATGGATTGGGAACCTCTGCAGCATATTATTAATCACTCCTTTTCCACAGGTGTGTTTCCAAATCTTTTAAAGGTCAGAAAGATCATCCCCTTACACAAGAAGTATGACACAGACAACGTTAAGAAATACAGGCCTGTAGCTCAGATTAGTGGCTTCTCAATGAGATCTGAGAAGTTCTCTTAAAACAGGCTGCCAGAGTTTATAATGAAGATTTGACTCATCACTACAGCTTCAGACAATTTAGATCGACAAACACAACAGTTTATGAATGCCTGTATTCTAGACTAAAAGCTATAGATAAAAAGAAAATGGTAACTGGAATATGTTTGGACCCATCCTAAGTGTTTTACATTATAGATCTTACTATTCTACAAAATAAGTTGCAAAGAAAGGGAATTATATGAGTGTATTAGATCATATCTTAACTAACCCGCAATAGAAAGTTGTTATTAAAAAAGATAAAATCACTGGAAATGTTTTAAGAACAACAACATTCTCATTACAAAAATTATAATTAAATATGGTGTGCTGCAAGATTCAACATAATGTCCAATTTCTTTATCCTGTACAAAACTGATCTGAGTGACACAGTTTATGCCAAAGGGAAGACACTACTTACAGATGACACCAGCATTTTGACTACAAGATCAGACCAAAAATACCTTCAATCATTAGCACGCACATCACAGATGGAGCTAGCACACTGGTTTGAAAAGATAAGCTTATAATAAATGCTAAAAATTTGTGGCTATGAACTTTCATATGTCCCACCAAAAGCAATAAAACGACCACACTAAAAATATCTAACAAAAGTTGATGATGCGAAATTCACAGCAATATATCTGAAGAGTGATCCAAAAGGGAAAACAGATATTCAAGTTCTTACAGCTAACCTGTTGTACATTACGGATACTAAACACATGCTGTAACAGGGAAACAGTAGTACAGGCATATCACAAACATTTCCAATTGGCAATCAGACGTGGAATAATATTCTGGAGAATGCATCCTATCTTTGAATTACATTGAAAACACAAAAAATTATTTATCAGAACCATATGCAACATAATGAGATCCTGTTTTCCATATACTATAGATACTGAACCTCCCATGCCTGTATATATATGAAACAAAAGTCTTTGCAAGAGAATACTCAAGAACCTCCAACGCATATCAGCAAAACAGCTCTGTGCACAATCATGGAACAAGAAACTACAGTAACATTCATGTCTCCCATATCACAACACTGATCCATCAGAAAAGTGTCCTTCATAGTGGAATACAATTACATAATCATCGTCCTAATAAAATTATGCTGATAAAGAAAAGGCTAAAGTCATTTCTGATGGATCACTTTCTCTACTCTGTAAAGGAATTCCTCAGCAAATGAAATTGAATTTTATAATGTAAAATTAACAAACATACCAGGTGGTTGTAATTAGAGTAGAGCTACTCACAGAGGTCTACTGTGGGCTGTAATTATCTTACAGCTGTGAAACTTGGTAGATATTCTAATGTGTTACTGCAGAATCAATTTATGCTGGATAAAGTTAGCTTCAATTTTGGCCACCAGGTGCAAATTTGGCACTGTGTATGCAAGAAAGACATATATAAATGTTTCCTTATATAATGGATTAGGAACGGAACAGGGGTAGAAAAGGTTAAACAAGTGAGAAAGGCATGAAGTTGATTTTATTATTAACTGCTGCTGAGGTGTTCAATATTAGCACCAATGCTGATGAGATGCTGCATCCATAAAAGGACATGATCAACAGTTTCTCACAGCAGTTCCAATGGATTCTGGGCAACATGTTCCTGTATACTGGCTTTCAGATCAGATAGATAGTGAATATGTCCTTGGTAACATGTTCTTTTATATACCCCCAGAGCCAAAAGTCACATGGATTCAGATCAGGCTATCTTGCATGCCATGCACCTGGAAAACCTCTGGAGATAACACGTTCACGGAAAATTGTGTTATGTGTATTTTCACTGATTCAGCAACGTCATGCATGAAAACAGGGACTTTACACATAGTTGCACTCTTCCAAAGCAGGAATGACATGCTGTACAAGGAGATATATTATCAAATATGCAGACATCATAGTACATATGACAGGCACTCTCGGTGTATTCTCTTCAAAGAAGACTGGACCAAGAATAAAGGCGCTTGTGAATCCACACCACACATCACATATGGTGAGTGCAATGACTCATCATGCATGACAGGTACTCTAAATTTGGCAGTTCTGTGTATTCACTGTACCCTGTAGTGTAAAACATGCCTCGTCACTCCACAGAATATTGCCCAGCTACATGTCATCAACTGCGATCCATGCCAGAAACTGAAGAGCAAATCCAGAACATTGTTGAGGATGACAAGGTTTCAGTTGCTGCACTGTCTGGATCTCCCAGGTACTATTGCCTAAAATAGATCACAAAACTTTCTGTACCGTTGACCATGGGGTGGACAATTCTCATGATTCTGCACAAGCACTAACACTATCTGGGGCATGTGCTTTACATGCATGGTCATTTACAGCAACAGCAACCTTGTTTAAGCACCACACCAAGCTTATCTGTGTTTTCAAATTTCATTATCATCTTCTTTAAACCATTTAATAACCTTGAGCTTGTCCTCAGACCTTTCAGTCAGTGGTTCAAATGGCTCTGAGCACTATGGGACTTAACATCTATGGTCATCAGTCCCCTAGAACTTAGAACTACTTAAACCTAACTAACCTAAGGACATCACACAACACCCAGTCATCACGAGGCAGAGAAAATCCCTGACCCCGCCGGGAATCAAACCCGGGAACCCGGGCGTGGGAAACGAGAATGCTACTGCACGACCACGAGCTGCGGACTTCAGTCAGTGATACTCTCTCACTGCAGCACTGTAATTGCTGCTGTTTACATAAAACAGTTTCATAAACAGTGCACAGCCTTTCTTCTCAATAGCCATCTCACATTATAGCTTGTCAGATGATAGCATGGATGTCATACCATCATAAAAACAGTGTACAATGCCAGATCAGCACCTGGTGGCTACAACTGGAACTAATTCCTTTTTTTCCCCAGCAGAAATCAATCTTCTGTAATGCATTAGCATATCTATCAAGTTTTGTTGCCCTACGATAATTACAGCCCACACTGGACCTCCACGAGTAGCTGCACTTTAATTATAACCACTCAGTATTATAGCAATCATGTATGTTTGTGATAAATTGTTTCAAGTGTATGTAAGATAAAATAAATTAACATAATCATTTGTACATATGGTCAAACTTGACCACAATAATAATCTGTGGTGAACTATGTGAATTTTACTATATGTAAGTAGTGTTTATCTCCACTGACTTTTCCATTGACTTGTTCTACATCTGTGCAAGAGTTCACAAGACCAACCAAATTAAATAAACAAACACTGCTATTATCAGACATTTCCAAAAGTGTTTTTCTGGTTCAGTAAAGATCCAACTTAAAAATATGTTTTATATCTTTTGAAAGGAAGAGCTCTTTTTCCTATTAATACAATGATTCACTGTGTATAGAACACTGCCACATGAGGCTACAATAGCCAAAATTCCATTGTGGCTAAATACTACTTAATTACAACAGATATAGAACAAAAATTGATGCCATGTAAATAATTGTTGCTGGATGCTATTACTAGAACTGTGTTCTTAAGCAGGCAACTGATATTCAATTGGAAATAATTTTATTAATAGAGATAAAGAGTTCCAGTTAAAGAAGACATGAAAGACACATGAAATCTATAACAAATCAAAATTATCTTCATTTTGGCACCAAAAGGTTTTAGGGTTCAATGGAAAATTCTACAAAAGTACAATAAATCACTAAACCCAGAAAACTTACACAATCACAATAAACACAGTCATTTATTCAAATTCAACTCACACACACAACTGCAATCTCAGGCAACTGAAAGTACACTGCAAGCAGCAGCACTGGTGCATGATGGGAGTGACGACTGGGTGGTGGTAAAGAGGAGGCTGGGTTGGGAATGGGTAGGGATAGTATGGTGGGGGTGGCAGACAGTAAAGTGCTGCACGTTAGATGATGGCGGGGGAGAGGTGGGGGGAGGGGGGGGGGTTGTAGCAGAAAAGAAGAGAAGTAAAAAGACTGGTTGTGATGGCGGAATGACAGCTGTGTAGGGATGGAAGATGGAATGGGAACAGGGAAGGGGCTGGATGGATGTGGACAGTGGCTAACGCAGGTTGAGACCAGAAATGTTACGGGAATGTAGGATGTGTTGCAGGGAATTCAGAAAAGCTGGTGTTTGTGGGAAGAATCCATATGGCACAGGCTGCGAGGAGCTTTCCCCTCGTAACTCACTACCCCCAGGACTGGAGAAACTGAATTACATTCTCCGCCAGGGCTATGATTACCTCTCGTTGTGCCCTGAAATAAGAAATGTCATGCCCACTATCCTTCCCAACCCTCCCTCAGTGGTATTCTGCCATCCACTGAACATACACAATATACTCGTCCATCTTTACACAGCCCCTACTCCCAATCCCTTACCTCATGGCTCATAGCCCTGTAATAGACGTAGATGCAAGACTTGTCCCATGCATCCTCCCACCACCACCACCACCACCTACTCCAGTCCGGTCACTAACATCATCTACACCATCAAACACAGGGCTACCTGTGAAGCCAGTCATGTAATCTACATGCTAAGCTGCAACCACTGTGCTGCATTCTATGTAGGCACGACAACCAACAAGCTGTCTGTCCACATGAATGACAACTGTCAAACTGTGGCCAAGAAACAAGTGGACCACCCTGTAGCTGAACATGCTGCCAAACACGATATCGTTCACGTCAATGACTGCTTCACCGCCTGGGCCATATGGATTCTTCCAACCAACACCAGCTTTTCTGAACTGCGCAGGAGGGAACTTTCCCTGCAACACATCCTACATTCCCGTAACACTCCTAGCCTCGAGCTTTGTTAGTCATTGTCCTCATCCATCTAGCCCCTTTCCTGTCCCCACTGTAGCCCTACACAGCTGTCATTCCACCATGACACCCAGTCTTTCTTTTTATTTCTCTCCTTTTCCATCCCCCCCCCCCCCCCCCCGATCCCCCTCCTCACCTCTCCCCAGCCCTCCATCTAACTTGCAGCTCTTCACTGTCCACCACCCCCACCCCAGCCTCTCCTCCTTACCTTACCCCCAGCCATCTCCTTACCCCCACCCAGTCGCCACTCCCTTAACAGTCATGACCTCATCCAGCGTAAAGCAATGAATTTTGTCCCACAGGTTGACTATAAATCATCTGGAGTTGCCTGGCTTGAATGGAATTATTGTGATAGTTGACACATTGCAGCATAATAGTCGTCAAACACTCATCTTCTTTTTCTTTTTTCTGCAGTAGCATACAACATGTCCAGGGTATCCTCAGTCGAAGCATACCAGCATGTCCTGCAAATGTGTGTTCTTCTGTAGGGCATTCACAAATCTGTGTTCTTCCCTAAGGCGTTCACTTCTTCCACTAAGTGGACTTGTTGCTAATTGTTACCAAACATTTTCTTCAGTCCAGTGTGGATTTTGTCCAAGCTATCAAACTTCTCTTCCTTGTTCTTTAACCACTGCTGGGCTGTGCCATCCAAGTAAAGGTACACATTTGCCAAGTTATCCCACCTGACATAGTTGGTGACCTGATCAGATCCTTTCAGCTATTTCATCAGTTGCTGACCAGCATCTCTTGGAAACACAGAGTGAAGTGTGATGTGTTTCCTGTACTGGAATCCACTGATCTCTGGAATATGATGACCTCGAAAATGATGTACTGCTTTTATTCCAGTTGCTGCTCATAGAGGTGACAACTTTTATTATGTCTAATTGGAGCCACAGTGATGTAGATGTTCTGAAAACTCCAGAATCTCCACCAAACAAAGTCACTTTGTAACCACAGTCAAAACCAAATCTGAAAGCAGGGCCACCAATGAAGAACAACACTTAGTACTGAAAGCATGTTTATTACAGATACCAACCTACAGAGACAAAAGAACTGCTGCCCATGGAGAGTGCTAATATTTACACAAAACCTCAAATATTCCATAATATACAAACATTAAAAACATAATAAATTGTGAAAAACTTCACATCTGAACTGGTGACTCACAGCATACCAGCAAACAATCCTAACAGCTGTTACACACTCAATGCAGCACAGCTCACAGCAATGTTCTTCTAAAGTTCAGGCACAGTTCACCTACATGCTCCCATCAAAACTTCAAATTCCTCCTTCAGCTATGACACTACCGACTTTTTTCAAGTTTATTGAATCTGTAAATTTTCACTCATTTTTGTTGGCCTTTACACATTAGTAATAATGATTACTGGCACTGTCTCATGGTCACCTCTACCAGTATCAATGTGGACACTTTCAAAGATCTCAGTTCTATTTGCAATCATCAGATTAAGAGACAGACAGTTGTTAAGACACACTGACTTCAGGAAGATGAAGGTTCATGCTATGTCACATCATTCCAAGTTAGGTTTTCTGTGGGCTTTGTAAATCACTTCAGGCAAATGCCGAGATGGCTCCTTCCACAATACCACAGCTGACCACTTGTCCAGTCCTCTCCTAATTAAACATGTCTGTAAATATAACTTCTGTTTTTCTTGTATTAAGTTGACAAATACTGTACCAATATAATGTGATTCTTGAAGTATTAAATTACTAATACTAAAAGAAGGAAATAAAGAAATTGTGACGGTACTCTACATATTACTTAATTAAAATTATGAACAACACATAACAAATGACCATTTGTATTTGATGATTTCTTTATCTGTGAATAATTTATGCACATATGTATTTCTCACATCTGAACGATCAACTAGACAGAAAAATTATATATAAAAACAAAGATGAGGTGACTTACCGAACGAAAGCGCTGGCAGGTCGATAGACACACAAACAAACACAAACATACACACAAAATTCAAGCTTTCGCAACAAACTGTTGCCTCATCAGGAAAGAGGGAAGGAGAGGGGAAGACGAAAGGAAGTGGGTTTTAAGGGAGAGGGTAAGGAGTCATTCCAATCCCGGGAGCGGAAAGACTTACCTTAGGGGGAAAAAAGGACAGGTATACACTCGCACACACGCACATATCCATCCACACATACAGACACAAGCAGACATATTTAAATATGTGTCTGTATGCTTAAAACCCACTTCCTTTCGTCTCCTTCCCTCTTTCCTGATGAGGCAACAGTTTGTTGCGAAAGCTTGAATTTTGTGTGTATGTTTGTGTTTGTTTGTGTGTCTATCGACCTGCCAGCGCTTTCGTTCGGTAAGTCACCTCATCTTTGTTTTTATATATAATTTTTCCCACGTGGAATGTTTCCTTCTATTATATTGATATTTTTATTATTTGTTTAATTTTTTAAGTACAAGGAGTCTTGTGACTTTTCCTATTTGAACTTGGGATCATTAGATGCTGTCAAGCGATTATCATGAAAAATTATGGTTATCATGCCAGGAGATTCATAAGTGGAGCTATATAAAATTATTTGTTACTAATCTTGCTAGATTGCTATTAATTCATTTTCTGCTCTTTCTTTTCTTATACTACCAGTAGATGTCTGAGTCTTTAAGGAGCTGAACTCCCATGTATAAAACAGCTTCAGATGTCCAATGACATTATAAATGAGCTAATCTGTTAAATATTTGACATTAAGCCTGTAAGCAAGAAAATGTTTAAAAAAGATTTGAAATTATGTGTAAAGTTTTTGGAAGTTGCTAATTGCTCTCGTTATGAAATTTTGGATGAAATAGTCTGGGTTTTTGCACTCCATTTTAAGGAAAAGCAAGTTTCCCACCCCTCTCAATGTTTGTGATGCAATATCTGCCGAACTATGTTGTATACAATGATATAATTTTGGAGGTAAATTCAATGGTACACAAGGTCTGTTCAAAAAATTCTGGAACATTTATAATTTTGCACCAATGGTGTGTTGAAGCTAAATGCGGTTGGCATCCCTGCACATACCTGTGTTTAATGTGTAACTGCTAGAAGTTTCAGTGTTGTATGTCTGTTAGTTATTGTTCAGTGCTGTATTGAGTAGAACATTCTGATACACAGTTTGTGAATTTCCAGATGGTACAGTTAGAAGAGCAATGCGCCTGCATTAAATTTTGTGTGAAACTCAAGAAAACCTTTATAGAGACATACCAAATTATGCAGGAAGGCTACGGTGATGAGTGCTTAAGACTTACTCTGTGTCATGAATGATTCATACAGTTTAAAAATGGTCAGATTGAAGTTAAAGATAACCCTCATTCTGGACACCTTTCAACGTCTACTGACAAAGCTTATGTCAGGAACGTCAACAAAATTGTGTGCGCAAATTGAAGATTGCAGAAGCATGTAATATTTCAGTTGGATCATATCATGAAATCCTGACACAGCATCTTGGAATAGATATTATATGTCTGCTTGTGTCTGTATGTGTGGATGGATATGTGCGTGTGTGCGAGTGTATACCTGTCCTTTTTTCCCCCTAAGGTAAGTCTTTCCGCTCCCGGGATTGGAATGACTCCTTACCCTCTCCCTTAAAACCCACTTCCTTTCGTCTTCCCCTCTCCTTCCCTCTTTCCTGATGAGGCAACAGTTTGTTGCGAAAGCTTGAATTTTGTGTGTATGTTTGTGTTTGTTTGTGTGTCTATCGACCTGCCAGCGCTTTTGTTCGGTAAGTCACCTCATCTTTGTTTTTATATATAATTTTTCCCACGTGGAATGTTTCCTTCCATTATATCAACTAGACAGAAACTTATTGAAATAATGCCTATCCCTGTTTTACAGTTACAGTTTGTTATCATCTATGATTGTAAGTTCTATTAATAGGTGTACTCCAAAAATGAGTTTAATATTGTAATTGGTCACCCTCCTCTAACATTACCTTTTTTTTTTATGGAAATAACAGATACCAAGTATACTATCGAATCTTGCATAGGAGAACATTATATCAGCTGTCTAAATTAATGAACTTAATATGATTTTGTATATGATATGTTATGTTTCATGCAAAAATATGTACAAAGAAATTAATTTGTTAGTACTATGTGTGTGCAGTTAAAATTATTCTTCTTTTAAAAGTATTTGAAATTATGAAATCTCTGGCATATTTAAAATTCATATTATTAATTGCACAATTTAACACAAATTATTAAATTTATTTCTGGACTCATTTATAAAATAACGTTATATCTTAGTGAAGATTCTTCTTCTGTCAAGAAAATTTGTAAACTCTTTTCTTTGTAAATACTTTGGAATGTTGGGAGTAATGCAAAATGTTGGTAGTTGTGGGTATGCTGATAAAATCAGACGTGTTTTTGATTGTGTCATCAATATTGTAATTTGTGGTGTGATAGAGGCGAAAATTGTAAAGTAAATGTGATTTAAAAGAATGGTATAAAACAAAAAGGTATTCATAGCAACAGGGAAATCTTCATCAGATTTCAGTTCAACAAGAAACTGCAACATTACAAAAGTTACAGCCTCAAGAATGTACCCCTAGACATAAAAAGACTTGGAGCCCACAACAGGAAGAGAAAATCAAGTTAAGTCAAAAAGCTTTCAAAACTCTTACAGACAGAGAATTTTAATAGTGATGTGTAGGACGGTAAGATAACAGGTGGGGAATCAGACAGGATCTGTTTATTGATAATGAAGTCTTGTGCATTGCAGAAGGAGAAAGGACAGTAATTTGTATCATTTCCAGTTTTTATATACATTCAGAAGCACTAATCACTCGACAAAAGAAGACCCTAGAAGTGCCGAACAAAGTCGTATCAACAGTGATGAGATAATACCAACAATGACGGAGCAGATCAATTGAAAGAGGACTTTACAACTATGATGAAGGACATCAGAAAAGGAAATACAAACTATTTGTGAAATTAATTTTTTTTTAGTAGACTCCTAAGAAAACGAATAGAGACAAGGGTTGTTGTGACGAAACACGCTGGGATATTTTTACTTCCTCTCTTGTTTTGCCATCTGCCTCCTTAAAATTCATTTTTTCACTTTTAACTAATTACCATTAACATACACGAGTATAATCTGCATTTTATAAAAGAGAAAGGTTGACCCTCAGTTTTAAAGAATCTTTTGTTATAGGGTGATATCAGTAATTGTTTTGTAACTTAAATTATATTGTTGATTTATAAACAAATATAAGTTCTATAATAATAATAAACATTTGAAGGAACAACTAATAGTATTCTTAAAGGATCTATTTGGCTCTATTTGAAATGTTATCAAAGTCAGCCCTTAATTAATTCCAAAGTAATTACCAGTTTTATCAAAAGTATTGTTTGTGTAACTATATCTGCTAATTTCATCATTTAAATAAATAATTCGGCCTAACTCTTGTAGTAGAAGAAACTGTTAAAAAGACGCAATTTTTCAATGTATTCAGTTAATTTAATGAGTAAAGTTTTAATTGTAATTTCTGTAAATTAAACATCGAACAATGTGTAGTTTCAATGTCTATTATTGTGATGACATGTAAGCGTCAGATTTTTGGTCCTGAGACAGTCAATCCGCAGTCGAGTTTCAGACAAGAAACCTGTTTTGGTTAGAAAAAAAATAATGCAATCAACCTAACCATGAAATAACACCAATAGGCCATGTGTTAAGACAATGACATCGTCTGTTCAATGTATTTGAAAGACTGTAAAATGTGTGGTTACAATTTTACTGCTCATAGATGTTCAACAGTAAACTATTGTGGCAGTATGTTCATGTCTGCCTGCAAACTATTAATGAGGCTTATTGAAAGTAAACAATAGTGCACTGGCCATATTAACAGTGTATATTGGGGGGTTGTGAATAGTGAAAGTAAAGAACTATGAAACACAAATGAGCACCTGTCGGCTACATCATTTAAAGTAGTCAGTGGTGAACTTGCCCCCCCCCCCCCCCCCAGTTCCCTCCCCCCATTTTTCAGTCAGTATAGCAAGATAGTACATCAGCACCAAGGACAATAAATGAGGAAATAAAGCAGGCGAACATCACATAATTGTGATGAAGTGAAATCTGTAGGACATAGTCTAGACATACTTGAAGCAAGTGAAAGTGTAGTCAGCAAAGAAACAGTGAAAACCAATATTTTGCAGCAGATTTTAGTAAAATTAGGGGAAATGAAGATGGACAACAATAGCAAATTTTGTGCAGTTAATGATTAACTGACAGAAATAAAAACATAGCATTGCAAATTTTGTACAGTTAATGATCAGTTAACTAAAAGACTTACTTCACTTCAAGGACAATTAAATGAACTGAAAACTGAAAACAATGACAAAATATCCAGGGTACAATATCAAGTAAACCAACAAAGCAATCAGGTTTCACAGCTAAAAAATGGGTTGTCAGAGGGATTAAAGTATGTATTACTGTTTTGGAAAATGAGTTCATGGCCCAATCTGCACAACGAACGAAGATTGTTGGTGAAGTCAGAGTTGGACAGAAAGCTGTAGCTGAAAGAATGGAACACAACTTTAGGAATTTAGAGCAAAAAAATTTAAATGTAGAAAACAGTATGCTAACTAATGTAGATGTTTTGGACCGAGAAATTTCAGTAGTTCAGGAAAATTGAATTCACAAAAATCTGTATTTAAATAATGACATTGCATGGTTGCAACTGTACTCGGGCTCATTCACTACCTATTTTTCACATGGCTCATCTGCAAAGGGGGTTTGGTAGTGAACGGTTGCATTTGCGCCCCTAATACTGACTCATATATTGGCTAGTCTTTGAACAACAGTGAATTGAATATACAATAGTCTATACCACAACCTTGCGCAAAATGAGGTACACTATACAAGTTCAGATTGAAAGTTATTTATTTAAATAAAAAACACTTCTAGCTTTGTGGCCATGCATATTAAAGTTCACAAATAAATCCGATCTGGATAAATAATATTCGCTGCAATTCGTACACATGGTTTACTGTCTCACACCTACACACTTTCATGTTGCTCCTCCACAGTTTATTCGCACACACTGGCATCCACACTTACACTCACGGCACTTGGCCGCTCCAAACTTACCACCACAATGGACAACGGACAAAGACCCCATTTTCTCACTCATATTCCCAGTGCTGAGTCGGGTCATGTGACACTACGTTAATCAAAATAATTCCTAAACATGGCCACAATTCGTTTACAATTTTTATAAGATTTAAATACTTAAACCTAAATACATTATATAATTTTACACACATTCATCACCACATAATTTTTATATGCAACGGAACTACGAACACTCATCCAAACACAAAACAATTATTTTCATGTCCATTCTGCATTACACTATTTTCACTCTGCATTTAATACATAATTTTATTCTTAAGCACGGAAAATTAAAATCAGAGCTAATTTATGACATGCTATCAGATTTACATAATTAGGAATAACTCCATGTTTTGGCACAGTTTCACCCTCTCCCTTCATTTAATAACGTCTTTGCATGAAATATGAGACAGACAATTATATTTCAATAATCCAAGGGCTCAATTACAAGCATACCCTACATTATTTACTTAAGTGCAAAGTCATGTACAATAATTATATGAAATTATGTAACCAAGTAATTTAAACCATCTGAAACTGCTGAAAGCTGTTTACTATTTATCAGGGAGAGGTGAGTCTATAAATATATTGACTTGTCTTTGTGCTTTTCACATCCCATCCATTTTTCCACAGCTGACATTTCCATTGTCAGCAAAGCTGCTGTATGGCCATATTATCCCCCATTCCCTTACATGGTCCAACATTCGAATGAAAAGTTTTCCATCTGATAATTTACATCTAGTGGATTTTCTACACCACTGTCGAGATAGTTTAGTGTCAGGCATGAGTGATAACCAAGAAATTAAATTTGTTAAAAGATGTCTTGAAGGCAAGCTCTGTCATGGGTAAATCTAAATGTAAGTCAGTGGGAAACATATCAAAGTTTTGTAAAAGGTTTTTAAATAAATGTTGGTCAGAAGCTGAACAAGGGAAAATTTCTGAATAGTCCAAATTATAGGAATAGGAACAGGACACTGAAAGAATTTTGTAAGAATCAACTTAAGAAATTAACTCATCTTGGCAAACCATTTGACAAAATGACTTTGATTGATGCTCTAAAAAAAGAGATTACCAGAAAGGTTGCAGTGGGATTTAGTACATGGACCTGACAATTGCCTTGAACAATTTTTACGATATGTTGACTGGCTGGATATGGCAGTAGAAAGCAGCATGTACCATTACAATCGTAATGATAGAGATCACAATGGTAATAACTACAGAAACAGAGATAATGTTAATTTCTATGAGGGTCAAAATGGTAATAGAAACAGAAATTTTGAACATCATCAGAATAGGAACAATGGGGATAACCATGGTCAATTTAATAGGAAAAAAACAACCATAGAGGTAACTAAAGTTAAAGCAATTATAGCCGTCATTCACAAAATTTAAGTCTTTTGACCTGGTTTCGACAACACTTTTATGAGTACATTCATCAGAAATTAAATATTCAAATTGGCCTATAACATAAGTACAAAATTAAGGAAATTTTTTTATATAAAAGTGTAAGTACTGACTAACAGTACAAGAAAGAAACAGCACTTACATGTCAAGTATAAGATAAATATCAAGTGATGAAGCTTTAATCACAAAGATTTGGAAAAGAATACGTGGAAGGTGAGCCACTAAGGGTTGCTCACACATAGAAAGCCACAGGTAGCAGCAGGAGTCTGTAATTACTTTAACTTTAATTTGTGAATAGTCGCTGTCTAAGCAGCCATGTTTAAAACTTATAGAGGTAACTATTCAGGAAATGACGGTCCACCTCAATGAAGGTCCACAGTTTTGTGGCGAGGAAACACAACAAGTACAGGACCCCCAATTTAAACTTACAATTAGACAATAACAACAGTATTAATACTGTGGCACAGGTATCTGAAGTTGAACAGAAGGAATATCAGATTTCTCATTTATGTTTTGATCAAAAGTTTTGAAATACTATGTTGAATTGCAATAATGTAGATACTAATAACAAACCTGCATGTGAGAGTAGTGGGAATTTTGATGTAGTGTGTACTAATGATTTCCTCTCTTGGTCAGAAAAAAGTGTTACTGATGTTTGCAAAACAGGTGATGACTGTATTAGATCTGAATTAGGTGGTATTTTTTATGTAGATGTGAATGAGAGCTGTGGAATGACTGAGGCTGGTAAGTCTGAGACTGGTAAGTTATTGCAAATAAATGTAGGTGAGGTGTGTGACTTCGATGGTGATGAGACTTGTGGTAATGATGTAGGTGATGAAGTAATTTTGGAAGAATATGAAGATGATGATGATGAGTATCAGATTTTTGTACAGTTTAAAAATAACGAAGTTTCAGAGTTATTTGGGGATACAGGTAATGTAAGTGATGTATGTGATGATGTAAGTGAAAGTTATGGAATACCAGTCCAGTTGAAGCAGTTTTTCATTAATATCATGCAGAGTAATGATCTAAACAGTAAAGGCGAGTTATCTGTAAGCCTAGAGCATAAAGGTGAAAACATTTTGAAATTTATTTGGGACAAAATTGATGATAACATAAATAAATGTGCATTCTGGACTACATTAGCTGTGGTTAGGCAAAATTTGTATCCAAATTGGTGGAATAAATGGAAGAAGATATAAGTAGGAGGGACAGTAATATATTTTGTGTTCCTTCTGCAATAAGTGATGCTAGTTGTGCTATGGAATCCATTCAGTGTATTCAATTTTTACCTGGCAATATGTGTAACCAAAGTAATGCAATGATACCAATAAAGTTGATTAAACCCCGCAAAAACAGTGGGGATGTAGCATCTGATGAAATTGAAAATGATCTTTTACATGAAATGTCTAATAGTGGAGATGATTCAGATTTTGAATGTCCTTACATTAAGATTAAGATTGTTCAGTGGGAAGGGAACTGTTTGTTTGATATAAGTAGTCCAATTTGTGACATATCTGAACAATTTAGAGATGAGATCCAGTATAGTAAGAATTTTGTGGAAATTCCACTGCACTTTTAAAGACACAAGGAGCTAGTGGTAAGCAAAGAAAGTATGTAAACCCTCAGGTATTGTTAACGTTTAGTGTAGAGGACAAGACATATGAACATGAATGCATAATGATACCCAGTCTCAAAGAAAATATTCACTATATTTGTAGATTTGTTTTGTTTGCCAAGAATGTAGTATGTAAGACGACGTAGTTTCTAAGAGTTCTATCCTATCCATTGACTGAGTTTAAATCTATCTACATATGCATAAGACTAGATAATTGTGTTTTTTTGTCTCAAATTTAGTATGTAAGATGACGTGATTTTTAAAGTTCTATCTCATCTATTGACTGAGTTAAAATCTATGATACACTATATAATTATGTTCTGTAATAGATCTGTGCTTTAGAATTGGATACATATATGCCATGAGGCTAAATGTGTAGACCTTTTTGCAACTTTGAAATGGTACAGTATTCATAACTTGTGCCGCAAAAATTAAGAATAGCATCTGAGCATGTCTGTATGTATCACCTTGTTAGTTCATTTATTTTTTCTTGTATTTAACTCTGATTATTAATGTTTCATATGTGGACACTTTTTAATTGCACCTAACATAAATCCCATATAATTGACTTTAAAGGAAAGTTTCTAAGAACATATCTGATGTGATGTGAAGAAGGTACTGAACAGCATATTTAGTACACAAAACAATATTTCAGGATTTGATGTGATTGCTAGACAGGAAGCTACCTATCCATTGGAGCATGTGATGATAACTCTAGGAAGAAGCTGAGACATGTGGATGGATCCACTCACCACACTGCTGTATGAATGTACCCTGCTGGACCTGTCAACTTGCAAGAGATCATGGGTGCTGGGTAATGTACTCGAGCATCTGTCAACTGGATCTGTGTTGTGACTGATATTTGTGAATTTTCTTATTTTTTCTAATAAATTGTGAACAAATCTTTTAGGTCTTTATGTATGTCGGTTATTTGTACAGACATTTAGTAAATAGTGAGGAAAACATTTACTAGTATGGACAATATAACAAGATATATACATGTCGGCTTTCACACTACTCTGATTTTGGTTCCCAAGCTACTGGATTGTGCCATCATTCAAAGCTAATTTATGACTATGTTTACCTGAATTTATCCTGAATATTGCAATATTGTATCTGATTGGAGCTTGAATTGTCGACAGACTCATGCTTAGCTCTGTTTTGGGTATCCCTGGTCATCGTGAATGTGTGTGTACCCAAGGAGATCGTACAACATTTGATTGAGGCTAGATGCTTTTTACAGTTATTCTTTGCATATAATTGGACTTATTGATATGATTAAGAACTTTATTCATTTTGCTGTGTTGAATCTTTTTTGCTGGTTTGTATCCGGTGTGGTTTGGATTCATGGGCCTTCCCATATCATAAACCCACGCAATAATATTTTCCATTAGTTTGTTCTTTCATGATTCAACATATCCTTGAATACTCTGGTTTATATAGCTGATTGATTCCTACTCATGTATGAGTATATTCTTCTGGTCTGTACACATCATTTTAAGTTTTTCGAGTCGGCTCACTCGTTGTATACTTAGGCTTTGAAATTTTTTCTCTTCTCGTTTGAAGATTTCGAATGTTTCATTGTATAGATCTTAATTTAAAATTTATAAATTCTAGTAATTTGCATTGTCTCTATAATTATTTCTATATTTTAGTCGTTTAATGTTGCAGTTTTGATTTTGTGGTATTTTCTTGTGACAGTATGTTTCACAAATCTGAAAATCTGAATGCCATATCCTGATATATGAATAGATTATGATTTGTATAGTAGATATTATTCTTGTGTTCTCTGTAATATATTATGTATCAGATACTTCTATACATCTACCTGCTATCCTGAGAATCATTTTTTACATCATCTGGCAAACCTTACAGTCTGTCACAAAAAATTATAAACATTCTGTTTCCAAATTTTGTGAGGGGGGGATATTGTAATGGGTCATACTCCTCTAACATTACCTTTTTTATAGAAATAAGCGATACCATGTATATTACCGATTCTTGTATAGGAGAACATTTATGTCAGCTGTCTAAATGAATGAACTTCATATGATTTTGTATACGATGTGTTATGTTTCAGCCAAAGATATGTACAAAGAAATTAATTTGTTAGTACTCTGTGCGTACAGTCAAAATTATTCAAACTTTTAAAAATACACTCCTGGAAATGGAAAAAAGAACACATTGACACCGGTGTGTCAGACCCACCATACTTGCTCCGTACACTGCGAGAGGGCTGTACAAGCAATGATCACACGCACGGCACAGCGGACACACCAGGAACCGCGGTGTTGGCCGTCGAATGGCGCTAGCTGCGCAGAATTTGTGCACCGCCGCCGTCAGTGTCAGCCAGTTTGCCGTGGCATACGAAGCTCCATTGCAGTCTTTAACACTGGTAGCATGCCGCGACAGCGTGGACGTGAACCGTATGTGCAGTTGACGGACTTTGAGCGAGGGCGTATAGTGGGCATGCGGGAGGCCGGGTGGACGTACCGCCGAATTGCTCAACACGTGGGGCGTGAGGTCTCCACAGTACATCGATGTTGTCGCCAGTGGTCGGCGGAAGGTGCACGTGCCCGTCGACCTGGGACCGGACCGCAGCGACGCACGGATGCACGCCAAGACCGTAGGATCCTACGCAGTGCCGTAGGGGACCGCACCGCCACTTCCCAGCAAATTAGGGACACTGTTGCTCCTGGGGTATCGGCGAGGTCCATTCGCAACCGTCTCCATGAAGCTGGGCTACGGTCCCGCACACCGTTAGGCCGTCTTCCGCTCACGCCCCAACATCGTGCAGCCCGCCTCCAGTGGTGTCGTGACAGGTGTGAATGGAGGGACGAATGGAGACGTGTCGTCTTCAGCGATGAGAGTTGCTTCTGCCTTGGTGCCAATGATGGTCGTATGCGTGTTTGGCGCCGTGCAGGTGAGCGCCACAATCAGGACTGCATACGACCGAGGCACACAGGGACAACACCCGGCATCATGGTGTGGGGAGCGATCTCCAACACTGGCCGTACACCACTGGCGATCGTCGAGGGGACACTGAATAGTGCACGGTACATCCAAACCGTCATCGAACCCATCGTTCTACCATTCCTAGACCGGCAAGGGAACTTGCTGTTCCAACAGGACAATGCATGTCCGCATGTATCCCGTGCCACCCAACGTGCTCTAGAAGGTGTAAGTCAACTACCCTGGCCAGCAAGATCTCCGGATCTGTCCCCCATTGAGCATGTTTGGGACTGGATGAAGCGTCGTCTCATGCGGTCTGCACGTCCAGCACGAACGCTGGTCCAACTGAGGCGCCAGGTGGAAATAGAATGGCAAGCCGTTCCACAGGACTACATCCAGCATCTCTACGATCGTCTCCATGGGAGAATAGCAGCCTGCATTGCTGCGAAAGGTGGATATACACTGTACTAGTGCCGACATTGTGCATGCTCTGTTGCCTGTGTCTATGTGCCTGTGGTTCTGTCAGTGTGATCATGTGATGTATCTAACCCCAGGAATGTGTCAATAAAGTTTCCCCTTCCTGGGACAATGAATTCACGGTGTTCTTATTTCAATTTCCAGGAGTGTATTTGAAATTATGAAATCTCTGGCATATTTAAAATTTATATTATTAATTGCACAATTTAACGTGAATTATTAAATTTATTTCTGAACTTAATATAAAATAATGTTGTATCTTAGTGAAGATTCTTCTTTTGTCAAGAAAATTTGTAAACTCTTTTCTTTGTGAACTCTTTGGAATATTTCGAGTGCCGCAGAATGTTGGTAGTTGTAGTCACACCTCTGATGAAATCAGATGTCTTTTTGATTGTGTCAGCAATATTGTAATTTGGGGTGTGATGGAAGTGAAAACTGTAACGTCTGTGTGATTTAAAGGAATGGGATAAAATAAAGAGATATTCATAGCAACAGGCAAATCTTCATCAGTTATTCAGTTCAACAAGAACCCGCAATGTTATAAAAGTTACAGCCTCAAGAATGTGCCCCTAGACACAATAAGACTTGGAGCCAACAAGAAGAGAAAATCAAGGTAAGAAAAAAAGTTTCTCTTTTGTATATCTTACACTTCTTGAAACTTTCGAAACTTTTATAGTCAGAGAATTTTAATAGTGATGTGTGGGAGGGTAAGATTACAATATCTAGATTTATTTCATAATATATTACCCCATTTTTTGCATTGGTGGTTTTGCTCTCAACTGTTTGGTGTCTGAACCAGAAATTGCAGTCACTTGCTCAATTGTAAGAGTTGCTCTTGAAGCTGTTGCATTGCGACCCATTGCAACATGAAAAATACTTGCTTCTGCCTGTAAAAGACACAATGATATGACAGTATTTAACACTGAAACATTGAAATAAGACATAAAGTCACTGAAAATCACTTACAGTGTATATTGGGGCTTCTTTTATGCTGTCTGTCTCTGGTAAGGAAGGCAACCGGAAAATCACCTGTGATGTAAAACAAACAATATATACAATATAATGGAAGGAAACATTCCACGTAGGAAAAATTATATATAAAAACAAAGATGAGGTGACTTACCGAACAAAAGCGCTGGCAGGTCGATAGACACACAAACAAACACAAACATACACACAAAATTCAAGCTTTCGCAACAAACTGTTGCCTCATCAGGAAAGAGGGAAGGAGAGGGGAAGACGAAAGGAAGTGGGTTTTAAGGGAGAGGGTAAGGAGTCATTCCAATCCCGGGAGCGGAAAGACTTACCTTAGGGGGAAAAAAGGACAGGTATACACTCGCACACACGCACATATCCATCCACACATACAGACACAAGCAGACATATTTAAAGACAAAGAGTTTGGGCAGAGATGTCAGTCGAGGCAGAAGTGTAGAGGCAAAGAAGTTGTTGAAAGACAGGTGAGGTATGAGTGGCGGCAACTTGAAATTAGCGGAGATTGAGGCCTGGCGGATGACGAGAAGAGAGGATATACTGAAGGGCAAGTTCCCATCTCCGGAGTTCGGATAGGTTGGTGTTGGTGGGAAGTATCCAGATAACCCGGACGGTGTAACACTGTGCCAAGATGTGCTGGCTGTGCACCAAGGCATGTTTAGCCACAGGGTGATCCTCATTACCAACAAACACTGTCTGCCTGTGTCCATTCATGCGAATGGACAGTTTGTTGCTGGTCATTCCCACATAGAATGCATCACAGTGTAGGCAGGTCAGTTGGTAAATCACGTGGGTGCTTTCACACGTGGCTCTGCCTCTGATCGTGTACACCTTCCGGGTTACAGCACTGGAGTAGGTGGTGGTGGGAGGGTGCATGGGACAGGTTTTGCATCGGGGGCGGTTACAAGGATAGGAGCCAGAGGGTAGGGAAGGTGGTTTGGGGATTTCATAGGGATGAACTAACAGGTTACGAAGGTTAGGTGGACGGCGGAAAGACACTCTTGGCGGAGTGGGGAGGATTTCATGAAGGATGGATCTCATTTCAGGGCAGGATTTGAGGAAATCGTATCCCTGCTGGAGAGCCACATTCAGAGTCTGGTCCAGTCCCGGAAAGTATCCTGTCACAAGTGGGGCACTTTTGTGGTTCTTCTGTGGGGGATTCTGGGTTTGAGGGGACGAGGAAGTGGCTCTGGTTATTTGCTTCTGTACCAGATCGGGAGGGTAGTTGCGGGATGCGAAAGCTGTTTTCAGGTTGTTGGTGTAATGATTCAGGGATTCCGGACTGGAGCAGATTCGTTTGCCACGAAGACCTAGGCTGTAGGGAAGGGACCGTTTGATGTGGAATGGGTGGCAGCTGTCATAATGGAGGTACTGTTGCTTGTTGGTGGGTTTGATGTGGACGGACGTGTGAAGTTGGCCATTGGACAGGTGGAGGTCAACGTCAAGGAAAGTGGCATGGGATTTGGAGTAGGACCAGGTGAAACTGATGGAACCAAAGGAGTTGAGGTTGGAGAGGAAATTCTGGAGTTTTTCTTCACTGTGAGTCCAGATCATGAAGATGTCATCAATAAATCTGTACCAAACTTTGGGTTGGCAGACTTGGGTAACCAAGAAGGCTTCCTCTAAGCGACCCATGAATAGGTTGGCATACGAGGGGGCCATCCTGGTGCCCATGGCTGTTCCCTTTAATTGTTGGTATGTCTGGCCCTCAAAAGTGAAGAAGTTGTGGGTCAGGATGAAGCTGGCTAAGGTGATGAGGAAAGAGGTTTTAGGTAGGGTGGCAGGTGATCGGCGTGAAAGGAAATGCTCCATCGCAGCGAGGCCCTGGACGTGCGGAATATTTGTGTATAAGGACGTGGCATCAATGGTTACAAGGACGGTTTCCGGGGGTAACAGATTGGGTAAGGATTCCAGGCGTTCAAGGAAGTGGTTGGTGTCCTTGATGAAGGATGGGAGACTGCATGTAATGGGTTGAAGGTGTTGATCTACGAAGGCAGAGATACGTTCTGTGGGGGCTTGGTAACCAGCTACAATGGGGCGGCCGGGATGATTGGGTTTGTGGATTTTAGGAAGAAGGTAGAAGGTAGGGGTGCGGGGTGTCGGTGGGGTCAGGAGGTTGATGGAGTCAGGTGAAAGGTTTTGCAGGGGGCCTAAGGTTCTGAGGATTCCTTGAAGCTCCGCCTGGACATCGGGAATGGGGTTACCTTGGCAAACTTTGTATGTGGTGTTGTCTGAAAGCTGACGCAGTCCCTCAGCCACAAACTCCCGACGATCAAGTACCACGGTCGTGGAACCCTTGTCCGCCGGAAGAATGACGATGGATCGGTCAGCCTTCAGATCACGGATAGCCTGGGCTTCAGCAGTGGTGAAGTTGGGTGTAGGATTAAGGTTTTTTAAGAAGGATTGAGATGCAAGGCTGGAAGTCAGAAATTCCTGGAAGCTTTGGAGAGGGTGATTCTGAGGAAGAGGAAGTGGGTCCCGCTGTGACGGAGGACGGAACTGTTCCAGGCAGGGTTCAATTTGGATGGTGTCTTGAGGAGTCGGATCATTAGGAGTAGGATTAGGATCATTTTTCTTCGTGGCAAAGTGATACTTCCAGCAGAGAGTACGAGTGTAGGACAGTAAGTCTTTGACGAGGACTGTTTGGTTGAATCTGGGAGTGGGGCTGAAGGTGAGGCCTTTGGATAGGACAGAGGTTTCGGATTGGGAGAGAGGTTTGGAGGAAAGGTTAACTACTGAATTAGGGTGTTGTGGTTCCAGATTGTGTTGATCAGAATTTTGAGGTTTTGGGGGGAGTGGAGCTGGAAGTGGGAGATTGAGTAGATGGGAGAGACTGGGTTTGTGTGCAATGAGAGAAGGTTGAGGTTTGCTGGAAAGGTTGTGAAGGGTGAGTGAGTTGCCTTTCCGGAGGTGGGAAACCAGGAGATTGGATAGTTTTTTGAGGTGGAGGGTGGCATGCTGTTCTAATTTACGGTTGGCCTGTAGGAGGATGCTCTGAACAGCCGGTGTGGATGTGGGAGAGGAAAGATTAAGGACTTTTATTAAGGATAGGAGTTGACGGGTGTGTTCATTGGCTGAGTTGATGTGTAGGTGAAGGATTAGGTGGGTGAGGGCAATGGATTGTTCAGTTTGGAACTGGTATAGGGACTGATGGAAGGAAGGGTTGCAGCCAGAGATGGGAACTTTGAGTGTGAGGCCTTTGGGGGTAATGCCAAATGTCAGACAAGCCTGAGAAAATAAAATATGCGAGCGTAATCTGGCTAGGGCGAAGGCATGTTTGCGGAGGGAATGTAAATAAAACTTAATGGGGTCATTGTGGGGGTGTTGTGAGGGTGACATGGTATTAGAAGGTATGAGGCGAAATGAAAATGAAAATAAAAATATATGGGGAGAGATAAAGGTGAACCGGAAAGAAACTGGAGATCTGGAATGAAAAAAGGCGAAAAGGTGTTGGTTACAGGTGGGCTATGTTGGACTTGGGTTGGTAGACAACGATGTGCATAAAGGTTAGGTGGTTGTGTTGCCGCCAAAACACGTTAAAGGACGGAGAAATTCGGGAAAATTTCGAAAAAACTGCGTGTAGTATATTAAAAGGAGTGGTATTGTGGTGGCAGATTATGAAAATGAGGCTAACAATTGTTTGACGAAGAAATAATGGCGTTAAAACCCGTGGGAAGCGGCTAAAAATGATCAGTGATGTGGGAAAAACGGAAATGGAAATATAGCGAAAGTTATTAGAACTGGCCGAAATGGTTGTTTAAAAGGTGAAAGGAGCTGTTTGTGAACTAGAAACGGTGGATATTATAGCGGCGGTAGTGCTGAAAGCGGCAAAAAAAAAAAAAAAAAAAAATAAAAAAAAAAAAAAAAAAAAAAAAAAAATATTTTTTTTTTTTCTTTTTGCCGCTTTCAGCACTACCGCCGCTATAATATCCACCGTTTCTAGTTCACAAACAGCTCCTTTCACCTTTTAAACAACCATTTCGGCCAGTTCTAATAACTTTCGCTATATTTCCATTTCCGTTTTTCCCACATCACTGATCATCTTTAGCCGCTTCCCACGGGTTTTAACGCCATTATTTCTTCGTCAAACAATTGTTAGCCTCATTTTCATAATCTGCCACCACAATACCACTCCTTTTAATATACTACACGCAGTTTTTTCGAAATTTTCCCGAATTTCTCCGTCCTTTAACGTGTTTTGGCGGCAACACAACCACCTAACCTTTATGCACATCGTTGTCTACCAACCCAAGTCCAACATAGCCCACCTGTAACCAACACCTTTTCGCCTTTTTTCATTCCAGATCTCCAGTTTCTTTCCGGTTCACCTTTATCTCTCCCCATATATTTTTATTTTCATTTTCATTTCACCTCATACCTTCTAATACCATGTCACCCTCACAACACCCCCACAATGACCCCATTAAGTTTTATTTACATTCCCTCCGCAAACATGCCTTCGCCCTAGCCAGATTACGCTCGCATATTTTATTTTCTCAGGCTTGTCTGACATTTGGCATTACCCCCAAAGGCCTCACACTCAAAGTTCCCATCTCTGGCTGCAACCCTTCCTTCCATCAGTCCCTATACCAGTTCCAAACTGAACAATCCATTGCCCTCACCCACCTAATCCTTCACCTACACATCAACTCAGCCAATGAACACACCCGTCAACTCCTATCCTTAATAAAAGTCCTTAATCTTTCCTCTCCCACATCCACACCGGCTGTTCAGAGCATCCTCCTACAGGCCAACCGTAAATTAGAACAGCATGCCACCCTCCACCTCAAAAAACTATCCAATCTCCTGGTTTCCCACCTCCAGAAAGGCAACTCACTCACCCTTCACAACCTTTCCAGCAAACCTCAACCTTCTCTCATTGCACACAAACCCAGTCTCTCCCATCTACTCAATCTCCCACTTCCAGCTCCACTCCCCCCAAAACCTCAAAATTCCGATCAACACAATCTGGAACCACAACACCCTAATTCAGTAGTTAACCTTTCCTCCAAACCTCTCTCCCAATCCGAAACCTCTGTCCTATCCAAAGGCCTCACCTTCAGCCCCACTCCCAGATTCAACCAAACAGCCCTCGTCAAAGACTTACTGTCCTACACTCGTACTCTCTGCTGGAAGTATCACTTTGCCACGAAGAAAAATGATCCTAATCCTACTCCTAATGATCCGACTCCTCAAGACACCATCCAAATTGAACCCTGCCTGGAACAGTTCCGTCCTCCGTCACAGCGGGACCCACCTCCTCTTCCTCAGAATCACCCTCTCCAAAGCTTCCAGGAATTTCTGACTTCCAGCCTTGCATCTCAATCCTTCTTAAAAAACCTTAATCCTACACCCAACTTCACCACTGCTGAAGCCCAGGCTATCCGTGATCTGAAGGCTGACCGATCCATCGTCATTCTTCCGGCGGACAAGGGTTCCACGACCGTGGTACTTGATCGTCGGGAGTTTGTGGCTGAGGGACTGCGTCAGCTTTCAGACAACACCACATACAAAGTTTGCCAAGGTAACCCCATTCCCGATGTCCAGGCGGAGCTTCAAGGAATCCTCAGAACCTTAGGCCCCCTGCAAAACCTTTCACCTGACTCCATCAACCTCCTGACCCCACCGACACCCCGCACCCCTACCTTCTACCTTCTTCCTAAAATCCACAAACCCAATCATCCCGGCCGCCCCATTGTAGCTGGTTACCAAGCCCCCACAGAACGTATCTCTGCCTTCGTAGATCAACACCTTCAACCCATTACATGCAGTCTCCCATCCTTCATCAAGGACACCAACCACTTCCTTGAACGCCTGGAATCCTTACCCAATCTGTTACCCCCGGAAACCGTCCTTGTAACCATTGATGCCACGTCCTTATACACAAATATTCCGCACGTCCAGGGCCTCGCTGCGATGGAGCATTTCCTTTCACGCCGATCACCTGCCACCCTACCTAAAACCTCTTTCCTCATCACCTTAGCCAGCTTCATCCTGACCCACAACTTCTTCACTTTTGAGGGCCAGACATACCAACAATTAAAGGGAACAGCCATGGGCACCAGGATGGCCCCCTCGTATGCCAACCTATTCATGGGTCGCTTAGAGGAAGCCTTCTTGGTTACCCAAGTCTGCCAACCCAAAGTTTGGTACAGATTTATTGATGACATCTTCATGATCTGGACTCACAGTGAAGAAAAACTCCAGAATTTCCTCTCCAACCTCAACTCCTTTGGTTCCATCAGTTTCACCTGGTCCTACTCCAAATCCCATGCCACTTTCCTTGACGTTGACCTCCACCTGTCCAATGGCCAACTTCACACGTCCGTCCACATCAAACCCACCAACAAGCAACAGTACCTCCATTATGACAGCTGCCACCCATTCCACATCAAACGGTCCCTTCCCTACAGCCTAGGTCTTCGTGGCAAACGAATCTGCTCCAGTCCGGAATCCCTGAATCATTACACCAACAACCTGAAAACAGCTTTCGCATCCCGCAACTACCCTCCCGATCTGGTACAGAAGCAAATAACCAGAGCCACTTCCTCGTCCCCTCAAACCCAGAATCCCCCACAGAAGAACCACAAAAGTGCCCCACTTGTGACAGGATACTTTCCGGGACTGGACCAGACTCTGAATGTGGCTCTCCAGCAGGGATACGATTTCCTCAAATCCTGCCCTGAAATGAGATCCATCCTTCATGAAATCCTCCCCACTCCGCCAAGAGTGTCTTTCCGCCGTCCACCTAACCTTCGTAACCTGTTAGTTCATCCCTATGAAATCCCCAAACCACCTTCCCTACCCTCTGGCTCCTATCCTTGTAACCGCCCCCGATGCAAAACCTGTCCCATGCACCCTCCCACCACCACCTACTCCAGTGCTGTAACCCGGAAGGTGTACACGATCAGAGGCAGAGCCACGTGTGAAAGCACCCACGTGATTTACCAACTGACCTGCCTACACTGTGATGCATTCTATGTGGGAATGACCAGCAACAAACTGTCCATTCGCATGAATGGACACAGGCAGACAGTGTTTGTTGGTAATGAGGATCACCCTGTGGCTAAACATGCCTTGGTGCACAGCCAGCACATCTTGGCACAGTGTTACACCGTCCGGGTTATCTGGATACTTCCCACCAACACCAACCTATCCGAACTCCGGAGATGGGAACTTGCCCTTCAGTATATCCTCTCTTCTCGTCATCCGCCAGGCCTCAATCTCCGCTAATTTCAAGTTGCCGCCACTCATACCTCACCTGTCTTTCAACAACTTCTTTGCCTCTACACTTCTGCCTCGACTGACATCTCTGCCCAAACTCTTTGTCTTTAAATATGTCTGCTTGTGTCTGTATGTGTGGATGGATATGTGCGTGTGTGCGAGTGTATACCTGTCCTTTTTTCCCCCTAAGGTAAGTCTTTCCGCTCCCGGGATTGGAATGACTCCTTACCCTCTCCCTTAAAACCCACTTCCTTTCGTCTTCCCCTCTCCTTCCCTCTTTCCTGATGAGGCAACAGTTTGTTGCGAAAGCTTGAATTTTGTGTGTATGTTTGTGTTTGTTTGTGTGTCTATCGACCTGCCAGCGCTTTTGTTCGGTAAGTCACCTCATCTTTGTTTTTATATATAAACAATATATACATATAGTTAATGTCTTTTTTCGACAGTGAAGTGACAACAAACTTGAATATTAAACTGTATTCAGAAACATTGTTTTCAGCAACACACACACACACACACACACACACACACACACACAGAGAGAGAGAGAGAGAGAGAGAGAACTTAAGTAGATTTAGAGAAAGCTATGACAATGTTAAGTATTCATTTGAATATACTCTTTGAAGTCCTGATGGAAGCAGGCATAAAATACAGTGAGTGAAAGGTTATCTACAACTTGTATGGAAACCAGAGTGTAGTTATAGGAGCTGACAGATATGAAAGGGAGATAGTAGTTGAAGAGAGAGTGAGACATGTTTCTAGCCAATCAGGCAATTCTGAGCAAACTTGATTAGGAAAAGTGAGACTAAAAGCAGTAAAGGTGTTAACATTCTATATAAATTTAAATGTTAGGAAGTCTTTTCTGAAAATATTTGTCTTTAGTGTCTGAAATGAAACGCAAATGATAAATGGTACAGAGGATAGAATATTGATGGAACTGGACCATCTAAACAAGACTTTTGTTTCCAACAGCTACAAAAATGAATAAATTAATTTAGAAGGCACTGGCAAGCACAAATATGCAATGACAGGAGCGAAGAAGGAGGAGACAATGAAAGAGAATATGAGAGTGCAAGCACATATTTCAATCATCTGCAAAAATAAAGAACCTCCTGGGTAGCATGAAAGATAAGCTCAGATCTAGTACACCTGGCTCTACCACATTCCATGTGAATGTGGAAAATCTTATGGTGGACAGACATAACACTAAATTATACATGGAGAGCAAGGTTTGACTACAGTAGTTACATACAGATGAAGAGGCTTGTACAGAACTGAACAGCATGGAAAGCTGCATCTAAACAGCTTTTGGAATCAAGACTACAACATCAAAAAACGTTTTTAAAGGTATATGATAGTAAAGGAAATAATACAGAATGAGAAGAGGTATGGCAGAGAATGTAAAAATAGATGATAAAGATGGGAGGGGTCAAAGAGTTGTGGAGGACACATGCTGATAATTTCCTATATCCAGAGTAGCAGAGGAAGATAACAGCTATAGTGGAGATGATTGCTACACTGAAAATGGAAGAAAGATCACATGTGGATAGAAGTGGATGAGACACGTAAGCACTTGGAATTAGGAAAGGGTCATGGATAGACAACTAAGTATGGAAAGGACCAGAGCAGCAGAAAAAATGAAGCTATGGTAGTAGTATTGAGTTATGAGATCTGCATGGAAGTTGCTACGAATTTCAGAAAACTGGAAGGAGGCTATAACTGCACCTGTCTTCAAGAAGGGAATCCAAAAGGTTTTCAAAAACTTTTGGGGAATTACCTTTGTGTGTCACTTTGCAGATATTTATAAAGGATCCTGGATAGACAAATACAGAAAACAGTGGAAAAATAGCACAGAGAAAGCCACAAAGTTCTATGATGCATCTTGTATTTAAAGAGAGACAGAAACAGGAAAAAATGTTGTGAGTACGGGAGAGATCTACCATTGGTCTTCCTGGATTTAGAGAAAGCATATGAGACTGTATCCAGAAGCAAAATTTGCAAGGTACTGAAAGGTAAAGGGGTAGAGTAGCGGTGTGTACTGAAGATAAAATAACTGTATGAGGAAGTGTATGCTGATAGAGACCAAGACAAGGCAGAATGGAATGAACGAAGCAGAAAAACTCTCTAAAACATTATCTCAGTTACTTCAGTTACTTTTAATAGCGATGATGGAAGATATAATGATACATATCAAAATGATAGAAGACAGAAAAATGGTTATTTGCTGATATTTGATGGTTTTTGGGAGAAATAAGGAGCAATGGAACATTAGGAAAGAAGCTGTGAAAAAATATAACGTGAACTGTAATGTAATAGGGGGAAGAGAAGGAGGGAAAGGGGAATGACAGACTTTAAAAATGACAATGGGTGAGGAGTGCTGAAATCAGTGGAAAGTTCAAGTATCTGGGGAGGTATAACAAAGATATACGTGGACATGTAATTCAGTCTGATATTTGTATGAGGAGACTGAGAGGATGATACAGAACAAAAACGTCCTCCATAAAAGTAAGAAGGCGAGGGTTGCAAAAACCCGGGCTATGAAGGCAAGGCGAAAAAGTAAGTGGAAATGAAATGAAGTTTAAAGCTTGTGGATAGTTGTAACAGAAATGAAAAAGATGAGACTGGCATTGTTAGGGAGACGGTATTAGAACCACTGCAAGACAATACTATGGAAATAAGATTAAAATGGTATGGGCATGTGAAGAGAATCAGTTGGAAGAGGATGCCTATGAAAATGCACAACATGAAGATGGAAGGCAAGGGTTCAATGGAAACACCAAGGGACAAGTGGCTAAAAGGAGAGGAAGAAAGCTTTCAGAAGAAAGGAGAAGATAGACAGGTGGCAACAAAGATGTGGTGGGTAGACCAAAGTTCCAAACAGACCCTACCAGTAACTAGAACCTGTACAAGATGATGTTGGAGTCGATAATGTTCTGTATCATTTGCATGGTTCCATTCATTATTTCCTACAAATTTAGAAGTGATAAATAACCATTGTGAATATAGTTTTTATAGCTTTTTGGGATGTAATCAGTGAGAAATTGAATGAGAAAAAAAGTTTTAAAATTGGAGAAATGTGTTGCACATGTATTAGACAAGAAATGAAAATGGTTAAAACCTATATTTATAACACGAATTGTTTATTGAAATTCTAAGTATTGACTTTTTTGAACAAGAAGGGACAAACAAATAATTACAGTGTGCATACATGAACAGATCTCACTAAGCAATTTGAACCAATGCTTATATTTTAAATGAAAAAAAATTCTGAAGGTCTGGTGAAGGAATGATGTACTACCTAGTATGCAAAAAAATTAAGTGAAGAAACTATTTGGAGTCAGGCAGCAAATGCTTAAGTTGAAAGATTTTAACAATTTCAATGTTGTTGGTCTGTGTATCTCAGGGGAATTATACATGAATGATTTTTAGGTTTTGTTTCTCTATTAGCAACTGAATAAATGCATATTCCTTCCATGAAGATGCCTCAAAGAAATTAAAGTAAAATGCATCTGAGAAAATAAAATTTTCATTTATACATTTGCACCTGGACAGACATAATCTAAAGATCATTAATAAAATTATATTTAATTGGATTCTGTAAGATTACACTGCACACACGGAATTTACCTGTGTCAACAGTAATAATTAAATAGAACATAATTTACAGGTTTAGTATCTCAACTAACCATGAACACTGCAACATTATTTTTCCACAGACAAACTTTTCACCAGAAAGTTCCTTACATGTTCTAAACATCTGAGTATCTAGGTCTGCAAACCCCTGCCCCCACTCTCTGAGATGCTTTCACGTTTTCTAAATGTTCGATGTGTGAGTTTCTCCATATTGATACTCCTTAATTCATATATTGTTCAAATGTTCAATGTGTGAGTTTCTCCATATTGTTACTCCTTAATTCACATATTGTTCAAAGTTTCTGTGGTATGCTGTGCACAGAAGATGTTTGTCTGTCTGCATACTACACTTGCTGCTTAATAATGAATACTGTAGCGTTTAGTTTTTTAACAGGCATTATTAGTATGCTGTTTCATTTCAATAATCACAGTATTATCTACAAATATAGAGATTTCCACTTCCACTACTTCCATCCTTGTTTCTTCTACCTCCAAATCCAGAAGCTCACACTCATCTTTTTTTCTAAACATTATATACATAACCATTTCTCAGGTTTATTGGCAAGTCATTTCCTATGTGCCATTGTACTGTGAAGTTTGCAGAAAAAGTACTTTAAGCTCAAGTGTTTCAGCAATTGTTTCTTCATTCAGTATCTTCATGTCATCAGCATGCAAAATTTTATTGTCTCTCTCAGCACCAATATCATTTACTTAATGGCAGTTGCCCTATTATCAAACCATACAACACAGCATAGTTAAAGGGTTTGGTTTCTGATTGGAATGTATTCTGTATTAACAAATACTGCTTGCAGGTACTTGCATATGTCTGTACCCATTCTCCTACTTGTCCATGAAATGGCACTGTTTTCCAGCTTTTATATAAGTAATGTATTGGAAATAGTGTTTTATAAACTCCAGAAACATTGCAGCACAACTTTCTTTTCATCTACTGACTATATAATATATTCTGAGTTACACAGTTCCTTATGCTGTAGATTTACCTTCTCTGCAACCATTCGGCGATAGTACAAGAACATTGTGTTTTTTCAATATTATTGTGTTTAAGCATTTCCTACTTTTGAGAAGCCTGTAACATTACTGAAGTGGATGTGAGCACCATCCTCAAAAACATTTGTACAAATTGATAAGTATACATTTAAAATGTTGCACTCTCCTCTTGAGTGGCAAGTTATAAAATCATGTCTAGCTGACAGAGCAGTAGTTGTGAAGTGTAATTTTATGATACAAACGAGCAGGAATTGGAACAACTCAACTGCATGTAATTAATTGGAAGTCAAGCATCACCATACTGGTTCGAGGCAGCCAAGAGCCAGTGACCATGAGAAGATACTGCCACTTCATTCTAATACCCTGCAGCCCTGTTTAAAAAAAAATGATGCATGATTTTAACTTTTGTAATGTTCAGTAGCCATTTGAATCTTGGCTTCAAAGATGGTCTATTATTTGAATTAGCCTAGATTACGAGAACAATGCATTTGTTCTTGTAACATTAATCCTGAGAAAAGTGAAGTAAATATTTCGTCTGTGAAATGATAGTTACGTTGTATGACGAATTTATTATATTGTATGCAGAATTTATTGGTCAGATTTACTACTTGTTTCAGAGATGCATAAAAATGCAAAAAAAGTGAAGTAATGACATTTTTAGGTAATTTTATAAAATTACGAGATTTGCAAAACCAACGAGTGGTTGGTGGAGTTAGCTGACTGCATATTACAAAATATCTTAATTATATAACACTGACAAAGCTCAAATATTGTAAATTTTATGAAAAAAGAAAAGAGAAGTAATATACCAATCCTGAAACTATACAGATTAAAAAAAGTAATTTAAAAACTTCTTAAGTTGAACAATATCTTGGTATTAATTAGATCAAAACATTCTGATGCTATTGTCACACAAATTATGAAATTATCTCTATGATAATAAAAGAACTGCATGGATGGCCGCAGATGTTACCATGCTGCTTCCTGGATTTGTGGAGGTGCATCAGTCCTGGATCAGTTCCAGTAGGTAGATTAATAAAGAGGGTCAGTTTGCTGGCCAGCATGGATGTGGTTTTAGGCAGTTTCTCACACATCCGATTAGGTGAATAACAAGCTGGTACCCACTTCCTGCCTCAGTCACACAATTCACAAACATTTAGAAAAGGTTCACTGACTCTCTCATGGGGTAACACAAGATGCAGACAGTTGAGGTACACAAGTTCCAACCCGGGGCAAGGATATGAAGGTATAGAGACAAGGGCATCTGACCAACCCCATGGAGATACAGGATAAAGGTCAGGAAAAATAGAAGATGATATGGATGCTAATAATAAATATTCTAGCCAGGAATCTGGAAACAAAGACAGATCACATCTATATATGGATATAGAACTAGAGATATGTACAAGAAATATGATATTCATGGTATTTCCTCCACTAAATTTCTCACAATCAGATTAGTCTCAAGACCAGTGGGTGTGTGTGTTAGAGGTTTACGGGCGCTAAACAGCGTGGTCATCAGCGCCCATCTCAAGACCAAGAGGTGGCTGAAACCAAAGATAGGAAGCTCTAAGATATGTAACGATTCATAATGAGGTGAAACCTGAGTGTGACAGTTAATTTATCTGGTCACATATAACAGGCTAGGGTGAAATCAAGATAGCTGTTAGATGTTTTTATATGGATTCACTGCAGGGGGTACAGACAGACAGTCTAGCAAAGTTCTATTGAACAGGTTTTCTGAAAACTGTCTTTGCAGCCCACACACAATGGAAATATTTTAGTTACCAACAGGCCTGACATAACTGATAGGGATTAGTGACCATGATGTCATCGAAGTGACTTTGGTTCCTAAAGTTAATAAAGCAATCAAGAAAGCTAGATGAGTATTTGTGCTAGAAAGAACAGAAAGACAGTTGTTAGCATCCCGACAATGAACTGACATCATTTAGTTCCAGTACAGTGGACAAAGAGGAATGATGGGCAAAGTGTAAATGGGCTGTGAATCAGACTCTGGAGAAGTATGTGCTGAGTAAATGGATTCAGGTTGGAAAAGATCCACTGTGGTTTAACAACAAAATTCAAAAACTGTTGAGGAAACAAAGAGTGTTGCACTCTCAGTTCAAAAAAGAACACATAAATGATGACAAGCAAAAGCAACAGAAATTTTTAAAAAGACTGATGCCTGAAGCTTACAACAACTACCACCATTACACCTTAGCAATAGATCTTGCTGAGAACCTGAGAAAATTATAGTCTTGCATAAAATCGCTAACTAGGTCTAAGGCTTCTACCCCATCACTTGCTGACCAATCTGGTGTAATGGCAGAGGACAGCAAAAATTAAGATAAAGTTTTAAATTTCACATTTAAGAAATCATTCACTCAGGAGAATCTTCCAAACATACCATTGTTTGATCACTGCACAGACTCCTGTATGGAGGACATAGTAATAAACATCACTGGTGTAGAGGAACAACTGACAGTTGAAAATAGATAAGTCACCAGGTCCTGATAGAATAACGGTTCGATTTTACAAACAGTTTACTACAGCATTGACCCCTAACTTAACTTGGATTTATCACAAATCTCTTGCCCAGCAGAAAGTCCCAAGCAACTGGAAACAAGTGCAGGTGACTCCTGTATGTAAGAGGGGTAAAAGAAAAGACCCACAAAACTAGAGACTAATATCTATAACATCGGTCTGCTGCAGAATCCTTGAACATATTCCCTGTTCAGATATAATAAATTTCCTTGGGAGCAGAAAGCTTCTGTTCAGCAACCAGCATGGTTTCAGAAAGCATTGCTTGTGCAAAACTCAGTGTGCCATTTACTCACACTGCCAACTGTTAATGAAGGTACAACCATGCAGAATAGGTTCCCAGATATGTGAATGGGATGAAAACTTCTTGAGTAGCAGAACCCAGTATTTTCTCCTCAACAGTGAGTGTTCGTCAGAGACAAGGGTATCGTCAGAAGTGCCCCAAGGAAATGTGGCAGGACCAGTGTCAATTTATATATACAAAAATGATTTGATGGACAGAGTAAGCGCCAGTCAGGTGCTGTTTGTTGATGATGCTGTGGCGTGTGGGAAGGTGTCATCAATGGGTACCTATTTCTAGTTGGTGTGATGAATGGCAGTTAGCTCTAAATGTAGAAAAATGTATGTTACAGCAGATGAGTAGGAAAAACAAATCCATGATGTTCAAATACAGCATCAGTAGAGTGATGCCTGACACAGTCACATCAATTAAATAACTAGGCAAAATGTTGCAAAGCAATATGAAATGGAACGACCATTTAAGGAGTGTCATATGGATGGCCAACAGTTGACTCTGGTTTATTTGAAGAATTTTAGGAAATTCTGGTTCATCTGTAAAGGAGACCACATACACGACACTAGTGCAGTCCATTGTTGTGTTCTGTTTGTGTATTTGGGATCTGCACCAGGTCATATTACAGGATGACATTGAAACAATTCAGCAGGAGGCTGCTAGGTTTGTTACCTATAGGTTCAAAAAACATTTAAGTTTTTTTTGAGGAGCTCTATTGAGAAAATGTAGAGAACTGGCATTTGAGGCTGACTGCAGAACAATTCTACTGCTGACAACATATATTTTGCGCATGTACCATGAAGATAATATTGGATAGATTAGTACTCGTACAGAGACATATAGAAAGTCATTTTCCCCTAGCTCTAATTGCGAGTGGAAAGAATTAGATGTGACTAGTAGTGGTACAAAATATCCTCCACAACACACCATAAGGTGGCTTGTGGAGTATGTATGTAGATGTAGATGGTCACATAAAACCAGGCATATCCAGGCAAGCAGCCAATTATGCTACATTCAATCCACACAGCTCAAAAGACATAGCTCTGGGGGACAAGTACAGCATTATGAGCCACCTAATTGTATGATAAAAACTAAAAAAGTTATAGTGTAGCTAATCAGAAAGACAATAGCCAATAAGTTATTAAGATCAACAACAGGTAAACAAATGAAGCTACAAAACCATGTGATATGTTACACTGAAAGCTCTTCTTTAGTAATGTATGGTATCTATTCAAATGGTTGTTCAGTTTGGCTGCGTGAGATGGAATAATAAGACAAAACCCTTCAACATACCAGTGACAAAATATAGACAATAATACTAGTTGCTACCCAAAATATCCAAGAATTTCACTATACTGGTCAAACTAGTAGCAATATGACATTCCGCCACTAGACGTCTTGAGGTATGCATCTTATCTACTGCAGCATAAAGTTGCATCTTGTTTGGCACATGCAGTTGTGAATTGTAGTGAGGCATGTCAGGATGTGTTTCACTGCTTCTGCAAATTATAGTACAGATAACGTTAAAGAGCAACGGATATGCATAAAATTCTGTTTGAAGTAGAAGAAAACTGCAGCTGAAGCCCACCACACACTGACAGAGGCATTTGGTGAGAGTGTACTGAGTCAAGCAAGAACATTTGAGTCGTTCAAGCACTTCAAGGAAGACCAAGAATCTGTAGAAGATGTCAAAAATTTTGGCTAACCATCAATATGCACAACACCAGAAATGATCACAAAAGTGTGTGATGTGATTCACAAAGGCTAAAGAGAGACAATTCATGATGTTTGTTACAGACTTGGGCTGTCATACGATACATGTCATCAAAACCTATTTGATGAACTGAACATGAGATGAACTGCAGTGAAGTTTGTCCCTCACCTTCTCAGCATAGACCAATGAAATTTCAGGATTCAGACATGCACTGAGCTGCAACAAGAAGTTATAGAGCATCAAAATTCTTATTCAGAGCCATTACGTGATCAGGGTGTATACATGAACAAGAAAAAAAAAAATCCCGGATTTACCGGTTAAAAATACACTTTCTCCCAGGTGAAAACATTCTTTTTCTGTGTTAAGTGACAGTATATTTTCTCCTGGAAATTCAAAACTTATCAATCCTTTGAATGGTTATGGTTTTAGACACAGGTGTAGAATTTCCCGGCACTTAAGAAATCGAAACTCAGGGAAAAAAACACGTTTTGGAAATATTTGATATGCAGCAACATGTACGCTGAGTATTTTTGTATTACAAAAGTATACATTGTAATTCCACCAAACACCGCATGTTACTTTCCAAATCATTGAAATCAAGATTGCGATGTGCTTTTGTAAGCCAGTTATAGCTCATGTCATGTGATTTCGCCAGCCAATGACAGTGAATATTCAGAGCATAGGACACGTGTTGTAGACAGCCAACAGCAACATTATTTTTAAGTAGCATGAACACATAAGTTAATGGTTTAAATTAAAATACACTGTGTTGCTACGAGACAAGCAGTTGTGACTTCATGCTCATTGGAGGCAATTTGTTGTTATGAAGCATTGCATAGTCTTCCTAAAGCCTTTGACACAGTTTGCTGTTGCCAGATGCTTGCATGAGCACTGTGTGTCGTTGTTGTATATGGCGCATTTCCTTTGGAATTTAAGTTATTTTTGTTCTTTGCTCTCGTTTATGTTTTATTGTTGAAGTATTATTATTCTGCAGTAGCAGGATACAGTAATATCCTTTGTTAGAGTATTGGTTCTTACCAGTCAAAGTTGCAAAAATTTAGCTGAAAACTAAAACAATGAAAAATTCCTGGTATTCTAAAAAATTCCTGGGTTTTTCCTGGATCTCCCGGGTCATATACACCCTGATGATGGATCTTAGGTCTATGGTTATGACCCTGCAGCAATCATCACAATGGAAAATGCCATCTTCTCCAAGGCCGAAAAAAACTCTGTAAGTTCGCAGCAACATGAAGTCATTGCCAATTATTTTTTTGACATCTGAGGAGTGGTGCGTAAGGAGTATGCTCAATCTGGTCAGAATGTCAATGAGAAGTTTTACAATAAGGTTTTGAAGTGACTGAGGAAAAATGTTTGGTGCAAACAGCCAGAGTTGTGGAAAGGGCAATATTACAAAGATTCTACAAACAAGCCAGGAGTGTGTATAAAAGGGCTGATGCCCTTTGGGCTGGGGTGGCTTGCATGTGGTTAAAGGTGATGAAATTGCATTGCTTTGTTTCATGATCTGGCCTCTAACTCTCAAGCCAAACTTAGAGACTGAGTAGTGTTCATTTGATGCACAGTTTGTGTGCAATCTTGTGTTATTGCTTTGAATGATTCAACTCTTACCATAACGTAGTTACCTTTTGATTTCACATTCTGGAACTTTCATAATTTGCATTCAAACTGAAGCACAGCTCAACTAGTGACTGTCAAGATACAGATGTACTCATAGCACCAGTGCAGAGAAGCTTATATTTTGTGAAACCCCATCACTAATCTACGTTAATATTTGATGAAATACACCATAATTGTGCATTCCAGTCCTTTATTTAAATATTACTGAATTTTTGTATCTACACAGCTAGAAATCGTGGCACAGTAACATATGTGCTCATGACAGCTTAATTTGCTGAGTTCATACACACAACTCCCCTACCCTTCCCAATAACAGTGAAACACAAGTCTATAGTAGTTAGAGTCATCCTTGCCCCCTTCCTGTCTTATCGTTTTTGATGTTTTATTTTCACATCTTTGTCATCTCTGTGTAAACTTCCTTTTCTGCGACAATACTCATGATGCATTAAATATGTAGGTATTGTATTCCACAGAAGTTTACTATTTTGCAATTATAAAGTAGTTGGCTAACTGTATTGAACAGCACTTCACATTATTATATAGGTGCACAACGCCTTTCTACGCTAGGTCTTGTCTTTTGCTATTTAATAGCCTTTTCTTGCCCTTAAAGAAAAGTGTTAATACCAACAAAAAGTCTATAGGTCACAAGAGGATCATAATAAAACTATCCTGTAACATGTTGTTACATACATCTCAAGGTCCTTAGGAAACCTAAGAACTTAAAAATGTGGTACCTTCTTTGTGTTAATGCTAAACTTTATTGAAATAAATACATTCCCTTTTGTAGGTAACCATGTTGCAAATCAGTATAAATGACACTATTTGCATTCACCAGATACTGTACTCAATGAAGTAGCTTAGTGGTCACTTGGTATTTTGCTATCACATTAATAATAAAAATGAGCTGAAGGTTCATGACTGAATGTATTAGGCTGTGTTGTTGATGTGATGTTTCTTTAATTACAATATGAAGTAAGCACTAATTACGGATACTTTATTCCAATACCTATTGAAAACAATAACTGCTGTATTACTGAAAATAAATTATGCTTTTACTCACAACATGTTCTTCTTCAGTGCTGGAACTTTCTTCTGGAATCGTTTCTGGAAAGATGGTGTCCTTTGGTGATGATAGCCATGCAGCCTACAAACATTTTATGAAGCATTAATAGAATCAACACTCTCTCAAAACTATACTAAATTACATCTCTAAGTATACAAAATAAAGTAAATAAAGTATTTACATGAATCGAATGCACCATCAAATATACTGTACATCGTACTTTAAAAAAAAAAAATTAAAAAATTAAAAAGAAATTGTGTCACTGGAAGGCTAAATTTATTTTATACAACTATATGAGCTATCAAAAGAATAAGAATTTTTAAGCGACCTGTTGTTAAGTGACATAGTCATTATTAAAAAAGAATGCCTATCTTGATTACCTACCTGTCATACAAACAAACATACAAATTACAGGCGTTACTCATCATTATTCACTAATGTCATTCATTTCCTGAGAGAAGTATGCATCAGAGACAGATCCATTTCCTCTTTCCCTATCATCTTCAATGTTGTTACACAGCACATCATCATTATTGCTGTTCAGAATATTTGAAATACGGCATTTCCTGAATGACTTTACAATCATTGGTGCTTCAAGGCTTTTTCAGGCAGTGGCCAGTGTGCAATAATGTGGGTGCATCAAATCTGTCAGGGTCAGTTCATGGTTTGTTCTGCAAAATCATTATTTTTTGCACGGTTCCTGAATGTAACCTTTGAAAGGTTCATTTATACTGACATCCAGAGGTTGTAACACAGAAGTCATTCCTCCAGGAATAATAACAAGGTTATTGGCTAGGATGGGGGCATTCTTTTTTATGTCGTCAGTGAGATAAACACAAAATGCATACAGACAAAGCATAGATGGTAGCTTGGAAAGCTCATCAGAACAGAGTTCCTATATATTTCCGAGCCAGACAAGCATTAAAGTTTCATCCATTAATCCCTTCCCCCCTTCTTTTGAACAATGACATCATCAGGGAACAGATTCTCATTTTTAAGAGTCTTGTTTTACACTTAATGATTAAGAAAAGGGGAAGTTTGTATCCACCTGCTGTGACTGCCAATGTTACGGTAATTCAATGCTTTTCACACCACGATGTTTTGATGGTAACTTCCTTTCTCTCCTTCTCATCAATCATGTAATTATGCAGAATATCAAATCAAAATGGTGTCTCATCAGCATTGCCTATTTGGCCCACTGAAAAATTCTTCTCTTTCTGAAGTGTGATGACATAACATCTAAATTCTTGAAGTTTTTTCCTCAAAATCCTGTGGAAGCTTTTGGTATACTCTTTTATGAGTCGCAGAAAAAAGCCTGCCTGTTTTGTATAGCAATAAACCTATCCACAGCTAGCCTAAACTCTTACCTTGGTATATTAAGCCACCTCTTTTACTTTGTGTCTTGGGGTGGCACTGTTCACAGGTTGCCCACTCTTCCTCCTTTCACAGATGAATTTCACAACTTTTACTTCAAAATAAGATATCTTCCTTTGTGAGGGCCAATGAATTTCTTTCTAGTAACGGTAGTTGCATATAATACCAGTTTCTGTTTCTTCCATAAGTGAATGTTACACTCAGCTACATTGAACTCTCATCGCAACCTACCGTTACCATATTTTTCAGCATAAAGAATTACTTTGCACTCAAAAGTAGCATCATATGATGTTCCTCACTGCTTTCCTTACATTTCATGACTACCAAATGCAAACACATTATGCACTAATAGGCTAACAATAATGAAACAAAGTAGAGAATCACAACAATGTCTTGTGACATAGGGAACACAAACTAAAATTCAATGATGTTGCCAGTGATTCACAGATTCAAGTTCATAATCTTACATGCACCCAACTTTTGAATACTGCATATGGTAAAAAATGTGTGCATTAGATTCATGTAAATACAGTATTTCAAATAATGTCAAAGCTGACAAAAAGCTGAGAATAAGTAAAAATACTGGCCTGTCAGCAATAGAGTTAATTTTTCTTAAAACAAAGTAGTAAAAGATGCAAAATGTATTTTGTTATATTTATATTTATTATATCTGAACAATTGCCATCCATTTTCTCAATGACATTTACAGTCATGGGTAATAATGATGTGCGATGGTGTAAAGTGCTTCTGGGAGAATGATGGTTTGGTAGTGGCATAATTTGGCTTTGATGTAAAGGGATTTGTTTTTATAAATATTCCAGGTGATTGTGAAGTCTTTATACAGTTTTTCTAAATGAGTTTTAATGCTCATTATGTCTATATCAGTGTTCCTGATAATTTAACCTAAGTACTTGAAGCACTGAACAAGAGTGATGTTGCTATATTTAAACCTGAAGGATCCTAGGGCATGTTTCAATTCTATATTCATGATCTACTCCCAAAAAACTAAAATTCAGTTTTGAAGAGATCTCGTGAAACTTTTCTAGGGCATGCCAGGCTTCAATAGTACTCCTGATAATAATTGCTGAATCATCAACTATGGCAAGATGTTTGATTTTTTCTTTTTGTTTATGGTCACATATTTATTCAGAGTGAGGAACCATGTTGACACTAGTAAAAAGTGAGAAAGGTGACAAAATATTCGAAGAAAGTGATTCAATGGTGATGAAACATTTTAAAAAGGTGGTTAAAAGGAAAGAAACTATTCCAATAAACAGATATGAGACGAATGAATTGTTTTTATTTTTGGTAAACCCACCATAAAGGCTGGTTAAGACTAGAATAAATTTCACTATTATGATCCTGGACAGGGCATGGCCACTTTTTCCTACTTACACATTTATTGTGATATGCTGGTACATTGGTAATTTGGTACTGGTAATACAATACTGATAACTGTAATTCACAAACAAAATCTACCTCACATTTTACAACTAATAACATTCTATGCTTAAATACTGAAAAATGATCAACAAAATATTTTTGCATTAATGTTTCTTAGGAATCTTCACAAATAATGAGGTAATCAACTAGATTTTCTGAATGGTTTCCACCTCCCTTTCCTTTAATCTTTCTTCTGCTATCATGATTTGTACACACACACGCTTACCCTGGGCCAATTTTGCTGCCTTTAAACAATTTTTGAGTGCTTTCTTCATTTTAGCTTAAGGTTTGCTGAGATGTTCTTGTCTCTCCTTTGATATAAGGTGTTATTTTTATTTTCTTTCAGAGCAGCTGTTCATAGACAGCTGATTTTTTCATGTTAGTCATCTTTTTAATCGCCTCCTCAATATGCCATTGGTTTTGCTCCTCTTTTTGCTCTTATTCTAAGCTTCTTTCTTTTCACTTTCTCTCTTATAACTGGTATAATTTGCATGAGCTTGCTGTCCATACCCAATGAGTCATGAATCAATGGACACAGAAAGAAAATAGGGATACTATCCCATAGCATCTGTCACGGACGAAACACTGTTTAGAAATCTGATTTTCTCCTAATCTGTGCTTTAAATGGAATATCTTCTCTCTATGTCCACATTTCCATGAGACAATGTAAGAGAAGCCTTAAAAAGTTTTAAACATTTGGGTACTTAAACTCGACATATAATGGGTCCCTATTTGAGATGTGATGCTGCCAGTAATTGTTAACATCTATAGTATCTAAAGCCGGGTCATCCTCTCAAATTGTAGAATCTTTCATTTATCTAGTAAGTAATCCAGTGGGAAACTGAACATCATCACTTTTGCAACATTTAATATGCCACTGCAGTTTCTGCTCTTTATTCTTTCTTTGGAGTAAAAAATCCCAAGACTTTTCGGTTGAGCACTTGACAAGCAAGTCTTTTCCACCCCAGTTGCAAGCTGCAATGAAATGTTTTTGGACATTCTTTAGAAACCACAACTTACATCTTTCCAGTCTACTAAGCTCTCTGGTTACTTGCCCACTAACAACTAGTTGTTCAAAATGAAGAAGATTATCCAATGTAAAGAGTTCATTACAGAGAACTTGGAAAATACTCTCAAATTTTCGTAATGCAGAAACCTTCAAAACAAGAGCCAAAGGGTTTGAAATATGTTTCTGTATTTGGCTTTGAAAATGTTATGTGAACTTACTGAATAGTTCTGCAGATGAAATAATAAAATGAAGTTCTGCTCTCATTCAGGCTTTTTTGTAGGATTTGGACTGAAAAGCAGCAGAATTCTTTTTTAGAGGTATATACTAAAGAGTGGAATATTGAATACCATCTCAGTGTTCCAAAATCCTATTGGTTGAAGGTCCTACAGTAGGCCATCCTGTGGCTGTGTGTCTCAAAAATGTCTGATGTGTAATGTTAAAATTATACTGGATTCCTTCATGTTCTGTTTAAAAAATAGGCCAATCATCAAAATAATGTTGAAAACTGACCAGAATTCAGAAGCTTCTTCACTTAAACACTCCAAAGCATTTACACAGAAATTATCAATTGTATGAATGTTGCAAGTTCTGATGTTTGTAAGTTTTCTGCCTCAGGTCTCTTTGAAATCACTATCTAAAAGCCTACACACTCTTGTACAGGTGTTAGGTCCAATCTGGTTGACTTCTACTGCACTACATGGTGTCCCATTTGTTATTCTTCTACTTCTTCAGACAGATGAAGTACCTTGCAACAGCTTGGTCATGGATACTTTCCATCAATCGGAATTACATTACTCTTTAACACACAGTTAATTATAGTTGAAATGTGCTCTACTTTTTACATTCTTTTAACTTCACTGGTTTTGTTTCCATTTTCTGTGCTTACTCTTTCTTTTTCCTTAATAACTGCTCTTCCAGTAATTAACAGTTCCACCTTGAGGCTTCTTATCATGTATTCCTTTTTTGTTGATCTACTGTCAAGATAGTCAACTAACTCTTTACTCTGTGGTTCAACTACAATTTCCTTAAAAAAAGGACAATACAAATATTAATCAGATAATGGAGCTCCAGGTTGGGATATCAACAATGTGGGAAAGGATAGATTGCTTCTTACCATTAAGATTACACATGACGTTGCAAATAGGTACAATTAAAAGACATTAACAGATATGCTTTCAGCCACACCCTTTGAGAAACACACACCATTCATTCACACCAAGCAAGCACACTCCAGCAGTTCAAACCAGAATGCAACAGTCATGTGGAATTGAAGCAGAAATCTAAAGAGGAAGGGATAGCAGTGAATGGGTGGGTGATAAGAGGAGTGGTGTCTGGTGCAGTGTGCAGGGCTTAGACTGCCACCAGGCGCAGTTTTAGTAGGATGCGGGGCAGGGAGGTGAGGAAAACAGGACCAAGGAAATAGGGACGGGTGCATTCGCAGAGGGCGATACACAAAGAGGGTGGGAGATCAGAATGGGGTGGACATGAGGGAGGAGGTGGAAACGGTTGGGTGGAAAGTGTGGGGACAGTATAGATAACTCCCATCTGTGCAGTTCAGAAAAGCTGGCAATGGAATGGAGATCCAGATAGCTCTCATAGTAAAGCACCCATTGAGAACAAGCATGTTATTTTCAGCTGCATGTTGTGCCACAGGGTAGTCTACTTTGCTCTTGCCCACAGTTTGGTGGTGGCCATTCATCCTGGTGGACAGCTGGCTGATGGTCATACCAATATAAAAAAGCTGTGCAATGATAGCAGCAGTGGTGGTCTATGACATGGCTGCTTTCACATGTTTCCCAGCCTCTGATAAGGTAGGATAAACCTGTGACAGGACTGGAATAAGACATGCTGGGTGGGGGGATTGGGCAGGTTTTGCACCTGGGTCTTCCACAGGGATATGATCCTTGTGATATGTGATTGTGATTGGAAGTGGCATAGTGACAGATTATGATGTTATGGAGTGTGGTGGGTGATGGAACAGCACTTTAGGAGGGGTGGGAAGGATCTAGGATAGGATGATAGGTCACAAAAGTCCTGGCAAAGTATGTAGTTCAGTTGTTCCACTATGGTGTGGTATTGGGTGGCAAAGGGGGCAATCCTTTGTGGCTGGGGGTGATAGGAGTATTGGGGATCTGGGTATTGGCTTAAAGCCTTAGGTCCTTTGCAGTAACTCTCCCACGAATTCTTTTCCCTCCTCATATATTCTCCAAAATCTATAGACCACCACAATCATGGACACTCCATTGTGGCTGATTACTGTGGCCCCACTGAAAGCACTTTGGCCCTCACTAACCAACACCTCCAGCCACCTACCTTTAATCTTGCCTCCCGCATCAAAGATACCAGCCAATTCCTTCAACGACTATCCACAATCCCCACCCCTTTACCTTCTGGATTCCTACTCATAACTGTTGATGCCATCACTCTACACACACTAACATGCCCATTGTCTTACCACTACTAAACATTACCTTTCCCAATGGCCTTCAGACAGCAAACTCACGACCTCATTTTCTTATACACAACACCAACTTTATCCTAACCTACAACTACTTCTCCTTTGAAGCAAGGTATATAAACAAATATGTGGCACAGCCTTGGGCACTTGCATGGCACCCTCCTATGCCACCCTCTTTAGGAGCCATCTAGAGGAGACTGTTGTAGCCTCCCAAAACGCCAAACCTCTAGTCTGGCTCAGGTTCATTGATGAAATCTTCATGATCTGGACTCAGGGCGAGACAAGCTATCTTCATTCCTTCACAACCCCTTCCCTGTGTTTCATATGGGCCTCCTCAACCCACTGTGTCACCTACCTAGATGTCATAAAGCTCCTCTCTGATGGCACCATCCACACCTCTGTCCACATAAAACCCACCAACCACAAACAGCACCTTTCATTTTGCCAGCTGACATCCCCACCCCAAAAAATGTCTCCCTTACAGCCTGGGTCCCTGCAGATGGTGTATCTGCAGTGACAAGAAGTCCCTTGCACAGTATCACGAGGGCCTCACCAAAGCCATTAAAGACAGGCACTATCCCCAACAACTAGTCTGCATACACATCTCCCATGTCACTTCCTCTCACACCCCAAATCATCTCACCAATACCAAGAGAACCATATTCTTTGCCAAGGCTTTGATTACGTATCATCATGCCCTGAAATGAGGGACATCCTATCCAAGATACTTCCCACTCTTCCTAAAGTGGTGTTTTGTCACCCATCCATCCTCCACAACATCCCAGTCCACTGCTATGCCACCCCCAATCCCAATCCCTCGCCGCAAGGATCATATCCATGTAATAGGCCCAGTTGCAAGACCTGCCCAATTCATCCACCCAGCACTTCCTATTCCAGTCCTGTCACAGACTTATCCCGCCCCATCAGAGGCTGGGCCACATGTGAAAGCAGCCATGTCATGTACCAGCTCTGCTGCAATCACTGCATGGCTTTTTATATTGGTGTGACTACCAACCAGCTGTCCACCAGGATAAATGGCCACCACCAAACTGTGGGCAAGAGCAAAGTAGACCACCCTGTGGCACAACGTGCAGCTGAACATAATATGCTTGATTTCAATGGCTGTTTCACTACCAGAGCCATCTGGAGTCTCCCCTCCATCATCAGCTTTTCTGAACGGCACACATGGAAGTTATTCTTACAACACATTCTCTGCTCCTGCAATTATCTCAGCCACAGCCTACAAAAATAAACTGTCCCCACAACCTCCACCCATCAGTTTCCATCCCCTCTGTCATATCACTCCTCTCCATATTGTCTCTCACCCTCTTTGTGGGTTGCCTTCTGCCATTGCAACTGCCCATCTTTCCCTGCTCCTCTCCTTCTTTTTTGCTCTGTGTTCTCTAACTCCCTGCCCCACAATCTCCCAATGCTGTCTCAGCTGCCAGAGTTGGCAGTCATGTGTGCGTAAGGTGTGCCTGTTTGTGTGAAAGAATGTGTGTTTCTCATTCTTTTTTGATGAAGGCCATGGTTGAAAGTTTATGTGTAAGTGTATTTTAACTGTGCCTGTTAGCAACTTAACATGTCATCTTTACTGCAAGTAGCAATCTGTCTTTTCCTACCTTAAAAATATTAATCAGTCTCCTAAAAATCATTTTCTCTTTTCTGCATTTTGCTTCATAAATCAAGCCAGTCACATCATGATTTGTTATTTAATACAATTCACTGCCCTCCAGTACACTCACTCCACTACACCCCAAACTTATGAATTAGTTAACATTTTCCCATGCCTCTTTCTTCACTATGTACTTTTGCCATAAAAAACTGTGTTGTAGCAATATGAATTCTTCACTTTTATCTTTCAGAATGCCACATTCTTCTTCACTGTTGTAAGGATTTTTATTTTAGCCAAACACAAAGGTATTCCTCCTCCTTTTCTTCTTCATCTTATTCTGCTTCAGATCTCATAGATATACATTTGTTACAAAACTTTTTAACAAGAGTGATCTTCTAAATTCATTAATGAGAAGTCCGCCCCGGTAGCTGAGTGGTCAGCGTGACAAACTGTCAATCCTAAGGGCCCGGGTTCGATTCCCGGCTGGGTCGGAAATTTTCTCTGCTCAGGGAGTGGGTGTTGTGTTGTCCTAATCATCATCATTTCATCCCCATCGACGCGCAGGTCGCCGAAGTGGCGTCAAATCGAAAGACCTGCACCAGGCGAACGGTCTACCCGACGGGAGGCCCTAGCCACACGACATTTCCATTTATTTTTATTAATGAGAAGCAGAAAGTGATTAACTAATTAAAATATATACATCATTAAACTCAGTAATTCATAGACAATGGGCCTAGCACAAAAAGTCTCGCTGGATTTATATGGTGGTAGTTAGCATGCCTTCTCGGCACGGTTCAGTGATGAAACTAACTACATGGCAATCTATTTATGCAATGCATTTAGTAACTATTCCCAGTTGTCCATCATTGCCTTCCACTGTCCAGAAGCCTACAGAATAACATTTTCAACTTATACACCTTATCGAAATGTCATCTTTCAATTGTTTCCACCAATCCCCACCGGTAAAATTACCAGTGTAGTTTGAAGGTAAAAGTGGAACAGTTATTTGCAGTCTATTCTTAGATAAGGTGTATACATGGACAAGGAAAAAAATTAACAGATTTTCCCCGGACTTCCTAGTTAAAAATACTTTTTCCTGTGTGAAAATAAACCATTTCCAAGGTGAAAACACACGTTTTATGTGTTACTTGACACATTTTAGGAAGCAAAGCTCAGCAAAAAAACAACACATTTTGGAAACATCTTTGATGTGTAGTAACATATATGCTGCATATTTTCGTATCATGATATGCTGCATATTTTCGTATTACGAAAGCATAAATTCGAATTCCAACAAAGGCAGCATGTTAGTTTCTGAAGCATTGAAATCAAGATTGTGATGCACATTTGCAAGCCAATTACTGCTCAAGTCACGTAATTTTGCTAGCCAATGACAGCAGACATTCAGAGCATAGGACATGTGGTGTAGTCAGCCAATAGCAACATCAATGGTAAGTTTTGTATGTCCACCCTTGTGATTGGCGGTCAGGGGGACTTCGGCCATTCACTTACATAAGAAAATGAAACACCTACAGCCATCCTTATGATGTCATTTGTTGTATGGCTATCAGTATCAGTGCTTCAGTGCACCATCTTCAGATCTCAACTGATGCTGAAAGGGTTAACATCATCTGTATACATGATGTATCAGAGACCAACATCTATAACTGGTTTTCAAAGATTATCTGTAACTGCAGTGTTATCTATCCAACCATCAACTATAAACTGACAGGAGAAACATTCAGATTGAATGTCCAAAGGTATGTGTCAGCAATTTGCAATCTTTGGACATTTTATTTTGAATGTTTCTCCAGTCAGTTGATAGTTGGAGGGACAACATTATGGGTACAGATAATCTATAAAAGCCAGTTACAGGTATTGGGCACTGATACTTCATGTATATGGATGGTGTTAGCCCTCGTGGCATTAGCTAAGGCATGAGGATAGTGCATTGAAGCATCAAAACTGGTAGCCATACAATAAATGCCATCATAAGGATGGGTGTAGGTGTTTCATTTTCTTACGCCACTGGTAAGTAGTGCAAACACACAAATAGGAAAAGTTAATGGTTTAAATTAATATAGATTAGTACAGATAAAAAAAGCTAAGCTTTCAAATACAATATCGGTCATTTTTTGTACCTTTGAGAAACATCACACAAATGTGCCAGTAAAATTTAAACAGTGACACAAATATCTGGTCTTCTGGGCCCAAAATTTTGCTAAGCAACTGGTCCTGAAAGTGTTACCTTTTAAATGAGAGTCAAATGCTGTTTGATTTAAGAAATTCATAGCTCATTCTCACATGTAACATAATTCGTCTTGCATTAAAGGAAATTTACTTTGAAAGTAATCACCATTCACAAAATTTCCCTATAACTTGTTAGAATAGGTTCGTTTGAGCACTTGCCAGAGAGTGCCACAAAACAGTTGCTACAGCGCATGTGCAGCTACAATGGCAAAGGAAGGCCAGAAAAGAAGTGTTACTGTGCATGTGCAGCTATGATGACGATGGAAGATCATGTTTAGTGTTTTCTCTGCTTAAATGCCTTTCATCCCATTTCTGCTTGGAATTTTGTGTGCAGTAGGGCATCAGGTGACAACGAGCAGCACTGTGACATGTTGTTCGGAGCGGACATATGGACTTATTGTACTTGCAGCAATTGTTTTATCATATCCTTTCTACATAAGGAATGGAAAATAAGAAAGCAAGCCTTGGCATATGATTCATTTCAAAACTGGACTCTACAACTCACAGTACTCTCCACAAAGCACTGCAAAAAGGAATACAAGGGAATACAAATTTCTTGCAAAAATAATAAAAAAACTGTTTTTATACAATAGAACTAAGAACAAGTAAGTTTTTTTATGTCTTTCTCAAACTGTATACAAAATTAACTAGGTTATTTGCGAAGCCAAGAACCTGTGTAACGGCATTTTATATTCTACTGCAGCAGTAAATATAAAGTCTTCTGGAGAGTTACAATGACAAAATACGTAGTGCTGCCAGTCTATAATTTACAAAAGAATGGTGCTCTGCATATTTAAGACATAAATAACATAAATTAAGAAATAACATTAAGCCTAGAGGAGGTACCAGACAAGTGTTGAAACTTGTCTTGTGATCAGAAAACATTCTGTTTCATGGAAGACAGATTTGTAAAATTCTGCTAAAGCTGTCAATACATCTGAAGTGAACCATTTTATTCAACACTGCCGACCAAATTTGCCTGCTTATTAATCTTAAAGTAAACACTTACATATGTTCATACATATATAGTTTTATGAGATCTTATTTTACATCACAAAAGAAACAGGACACCAGAGGGTACTCCAAGAGCATCTAAATTTCGTAAACCATACTAAACTGTTTAATTTGGGTTAAAGTGCACATTTGCACATCTAGATTCACAATGATGTAGGCCCCAACCTGGCATTAACTTTTCAGTGTGATTTTCAGGATGCAAATTTTCTTGGAGTACCAGTACTGCATTATCTCATGTACCATTCTCTGTTGCTGTGGTCTTCAGTCCAAAGACTGGCTTGATGCATCTCTCATCTCCAAGTAACTACTGCAACCTACATCCTCCCATCCGTGCTTCCATCCAAAGCTAAATTAGTGATCCTTTGATGTCTCAGAATGTGTCCTCCGACCGAGCCCTTCTTCTAGTCAAGTTGTGCCACAAATTCCTCTTCTCCCCAATTCTATTCAGTACCTCGTCATTAGTTACGTGATTTACCCATCTAATTTTTAGCATTCTGCTGTAGCATCACATTTCAAAAGCTTCTATTCTCTTCTTGTCTAAACTATTTTTCATCCATGTTTCATTTCCATACATGGTTACACTCCATACGAATACTTTCCGAAAAGATTTCCTGACACTTAACTCTATACTTGATGTTAACAAATTTCTCTTTTTCAGAAACACTTTCCTTACCATTGCTAGTCTACATTTTATGTCCTCTCTACTTCGACCACCATCGGTTACTTTACCTCCCAAACAGCAGAACTCACCTTCTACTTTAAGTGTCTGATTTCCTAATCTAATCTCTTCAGCATCAACTGATTTAATTTGACTACTTTCCATTATCCTCACTTTGTTTTTGTTGTGTTTCATCTAATATCCTTCTTTCAAGACACTGTACAATCCGTTAAACTGTTCTTCAAAGTCTTTTGCTGTCTCTAACAGAATTACAATGTTGTCGGCAACAAATTTTTATTTCTTCTCCCTGAATTTTAATTCCTTCTCCAAATTTTTCTTTTTTTTCCTTTACTGCTTCCTCAACATACAGATTAAATACCATCTGGGGTAGGCTAAACCCTGTCTCACTCTGTTCTCAACCACTGCTTCCCTTTCATGCCCCTTGACACTTGTAGCTGCCATCTGGTTCCTGTACAAATTGTAAATAGCATTTCACTCCCTGTATTTTACCCCTGCCATCTTCTGAATTTGAAAGAGAGCATTCCACTCACCACTGTCAAAAGCTTTCTCTCAGTCTACAAATGCTATAAACATAGGTTTGCTTTTCCTTAACCTATTTTCTAAGATACATCATAGGGGCAGTATTGCCTCACGTGTTCCTACATTTCTTGTGAATCCAAACTGATCTTCCCCGAAGTTGGCTTCTGCCAGTTTTTCCATCCGTCTGTAAAGAAATCGTGTCAGTATTTTGCAACCATGACATATTAAACTGATAGTTCGATAATTTTCACACCTGTCTCAACAACTACCTTTTATGGAATTGGAATTATTATATTCTTCTTGAAGTCTGAGGGTGCCTGTATCATACATCTTGTTCACCAGATGAAAGAGTTCTGTCATGGCTGGCCCTCCCAAAGCTATCAATAGTTCTAACAAAATGTTGTCTACTCCTCGGGCCTTGTTTCGACTTGTGTCTTTGTGTTCAGTCAAACTCTTCATGCAGTATCGTATCTCCCATTTCATCTTCATCTACGTCCTCATCCATTTCCATAACATTGCACTCTAATACATTGCCCTTGTATAGACCCATTATACACTCCTTCCACCTTTCTGCTTTCCCTTTTTGCTTAGGACTGCTTGTCCATCTGAACTCTTGATATTCATACAGGTGGTTCTCTTGTCTCCAAAGGTCTCTTTAATTTTCCTGTAGGCAACAACTATCTTACCCCTAGTGATATATGCTTCTGCATCCTTACATCTGCCCTCTAGCCATCCCTGCTTAGCCATTTTGCACTTTCTGTCAATCTCAGTTTTGAGTCATTTATATTCCATTTTGCCTGCTTCATTTACTGCATTTTTATATTTTCTCCTTTTATCAATTAAACTCAATATGACATCTGTTACCCAAAGATTTCTACTAGCCTTCATTTCTTTACATACTTAATCCTTTGCTGCCTTCACTATTTCATCTCTCAAAGCTACCCATTCTTTTTCTGTTATATTTCTTACCCCTGTTTTTGTCAGTCATTGCCTAATTCTCTCTCAAAAACTCTATACAACCTCTGTTTCTTTCAGTTTATCCAGAGCCCATCATCTCAAATTCCTACCTTTTTGCAGTTTCTTCAGTTTTAATCTACATTTCATAACCAATAAATTGTGGACAGAGTCCATATCTGCCCTGGAAATGTCTTACAATTTAAAACCTGGCTCCTAAATCTCCGTCTCACCATTATATAATCTGTATGAATCCTTCTGGTATCTCCAGGCCTCTTCCACGTATACAACCTTCTTTCATAATTCTATAAATTGTATTTATAACCCTGTATTCACCTGACCAGAAATCTTGTTCCTCCTGCCACCAAACTTCACTAATGCCCCCGTGTCTAACTTTAACCTATCCATTTCCCTTTTCAAATGTTCTAACCTACCTGCCCGATTAAGAGATCTGACATTCCCTGCTCCACTCCGTAGAACACATTTTGTTTTCCATGATAACGACATCCTCCTGATTAGTACCCACCCAGAGATCCAAATGGCGCGCAATTTTACCTCTGGAATAGGGCACCATCATCATTTAACCACACAGTAAATCTGCATACCCTTGGGAAAAGCTACGGCTGTAGTTTCCACTTGCTTTCAGCCACTCGCAATACCAGCACAGCAAGGCCATTTTGGTTGATGTTACAAGGCCAGGTCAGTCAATCATCCAGACTGTTGCCCCTGCAAGTACTGAAAAGGCTGCTGGCCCTCTTCATGAACCACGCATTTGTCTGGCCTCTCAACAGAAACCCCTTCATTTTAGTTGCACCTACAGTACAGCTATCCATATCTCTGAGGCCCACAACCTCCCTACAATGGCAAGGTCAATGGTTCATGGGGGGTTATTAGGTTCCTTATCATGGCATAACGCCATATATATCAGAGGATGAAAACCTGCACTTGAAATTTTGCAAACAGGCAAAATTACCCAGTAGTGGGGAATGAAACACTGTTCAAATAAATTGATTGACCCTGTGGAAAAGATTAATAAAATCCAAATTTCTTTAGCAAACTGACAAAAATAACTTAATTTTTCTCAAGGTCAATGAATGCTTGATGGCCAATAACGTGGAAATAAAATAAATTCATAAAACTCAAGCTAATAACATATTTTAATCTTCTGTAACAGATATATGTTTTGTTTTCATTTGATTTGACAGCTGTAAACGAAGAGAAAACAACAAAACATGGATCACATGGTGGAGACAATCCCCCCCCATTCTCCTCAAATCAGATTGCTCTGCACAAGCGTGAATCTGGCAGCTTGGACACGCCAGAAAATTTTTCTGGATTGCAGCTGGCTGCTTGCTGCTTATATCACTAACAGCTGCTCTTCAAGTAGCCAGAAGCGGGTGAGGGCATTGCTCATTCGTGACTCAACTGCGCTTGCGCATGAGCCCACTGGCAAATGCTCAAATGAATCTAATTTAAACAGCTATGATGTCATGCTCATCAAAAGCAGTTTGTTATGAAGTGTTCCACAGTCTTTGTTCTAAAGCCCTTGACACGTTTTGCTGTTGGAAGATACGTGTGTGTGTGTGTGTGTGTGTGTGTGTGTGTGTGTGTGCACGCGTGTGTGTGAATGCATTTTCTTCATGAGCTAAGTTTTATTTTGGTATTTTTCTCTCTGTACATTTTATTGTTGCCCTATTACTTGCAGTAGTGAGATAAAGTAAAATTTTTTATTAGAGTGTCAATTCTTACCAGTGAAAATTACAATATTTAACTGAAAACTAAAACAATGAAAAATTCCCAGAAATCTAAAAAGTTCCTGGGTTTTTCCTGGTTTTCCCCCAGACGAAAAAATTCTCAGGTTTTTCCTGGATTTCGAGGTTGTCCTGTGGTATATACACCCTGTTAGACCTAAGACCTGTCATATCAGAGGCTCACACCTTATAGACTGGTAAAACTTCGAGGAACTCCATAACGCAGGCGGCCACCAGTGGCCATGCATTCCTTGGCATTGCAAGTGTGACAGGGCAGTGTTATGCCCGGCCTCAAACTGGCGATGACCTACAGAGGGCACCTCCAACACAGTACCTACTTGTGTTTGTGCACCCTGTGAGAGGGAAATAGTTCCCACAGCATTCCACCGCAGACAGGTATACAAGCCAGTGACAGGACAGCACGAGTCATTCAGGCTTTGAGAGCCTTCCCTGGTCCAGGTGACAGGTGTTACTCACCCCATCACACAGTCAAAGTCAATTGCTAGGGTCAACCGCTGCTACCATTAAGACACCATTGGTTTCTCTCCTGAATTATGATGCTAGTTGATACATTAGCTTCTGTAGCAGCACACTGTGTTCATCATCAGTGATATTATTCTGAATAGGAAATTCTCACTTTTTTGACCTCAGCTCTGAATGCTCTCTTATTGAACCTAAAACCTGGACAGTTGTCGTCCTCAGACTCAGGCTTACCAGCCACAAACTTAACATCCAGCCAGTGATCTCTGCTGAACTAAATGTCCAGCAAGTGCTCACTCCCGATTTGGCTCCAGGCAGTGTTTTTCTCAGTGAACATAGTCCTGCTCAGTGCTCTCAGCTTTCAGTGCCGGTGTGGCCTTCTTGTGGTCCACAGTTATTTTGTACCTGTTGTATTATGCCTTCTACGGTATTCTTGACTTTAAGTTCTTACTGTCAAACCAGACTTCTATTTTGTCCAATAAACTTGTTACATTTTGGACTATGCTTTTCTTGTCACAAAGTAAAACTCTTCAATAGTAGTAGGAGCAGTAAATGTGTGCCATAAGGACACTTTATACACCTGGCCTAAGCTGTAAACATGCCCAGCACCGTGTTAAGAGTGAGGATGTGTAAACAAAGGTGAATGTGTCCTGTATATTTTATTGGATGATGTGCCATATTTGATGATTGCAGGATGTTCTGTGCTCTTGCCAGTAATCCTTGAGTTTTTTTATCTGGTGAATGTGTCCTGTAAATTTTATTGGATGACATGCCATTATGGAGAAGGCAAGAATTTCTGTACCCTAGACAGTGGTCATTGAGTGTTATTACCTGATGTCCCATGATGCTCCTGTGAGAGTGAAACATGTCACAAATTAAGTAAACACAAAACCATTTTGCAACCGAGACTGTCTATTCCTTGACCCTTCAATTGTAGTTTGACAGAGGGTTTTCCACATGCCTATTATAGCAGAAACTGTATATAACTCTAAGAGTGTACTACATGTTGTTCAGTAGATACAGCAGAAAGTGGAGCTATTGTTTGAATGTATCTCTATGGGTTCCCTGTCCCCCTTGCTTGGCCTCACCAATCATCTGATGATTCTCTCCTCCACCATCTCTGGCCTTTGGTCAGAGCAACCTGCAATCCAACCGTATGATAAAAAGGTTGAATTATGGGCGAACTACACTGCCCATCTGAAACCATATTTCCTTGTCCGTGAAATCATAAGGGCTGAACAGCAGTGTGTACTTCCTTGTATATGTCGGGCTGGAGATCTTTCACTTCCTACAACAGTTTAACCCTGAATCAGAACCACATGCACTTCCTTATGACCAACTGAATACTAGTCTGTTGGAATAGTTTGACCCACAAATCCATGTTGTCGCAGCACAATGTAAGTTGTTCAGTTACCACAAACAGATCAGTCAGTCATATAAGGAAGGGACTGACCAGCTTCAAGGCCTCTACAGAGATTTTAGTTTCCAGTGCTGGATCTCCAAGTGCAAACAAACCAATACTGCATCACTGGTTTGGGATATGATCCTGGTTTACACCCCAGGCAATGATCTTTACATGGATCTTCTAGAGCCTAAGAATCTCTCTCTTGAAACATTTCTCCTCATTATTCATTCATTACTTACCTGCTAACAGCTAGTTGTTCAAGAGGAAGCAGATTATCCAATGTAAAGAGACCATTATGAAAAACTTTAGAAATGCTATCAATTTTTCATATGGCAGAAACCTTCCAAACAGAGCTAAAATGGTTTGAAATATGTTTTCTATTTCAATAAGTAACTTGAGAATAAAATGTGTTTGGTTCTGAAACTGTTGTGTGAACTGGCTGTTTGCTGCATGATAAGTGACAATGCTCACGGTAAACATGATAGATATCACAGAGATATTAAGCTATAAATTGGAGAACTGAATGTAACAGAGGAAGCAGAAGTTTTTTTATTCAATGTACTAGCTGATGATCAATAATATTAAGGACCTTGCTTGTGTGTCCATCTGCTGTCTGACACATTGTGTGCAGTAAAAGAATGTCTTTTCTTTTCTCACACTGCTGAAAATTTAAATACTGACATATTGTCAAACAGCCATTGATGTAGTTATCTATCATGCTACAACTGAAGGAAATAAGGATATTATTAAAAACACACACACACACATACACACAAAGGTAGCAGAGATTGTAATAAACACACTTACTTCCTCATCAACAGATTTCCCTTCCATTCTTACAGCACCTGTTGGTTCACATCCTGATACACTCACTGACTGACTTGGAGGACTCTCTGCTCCCTGAAATCCTCCTTCTTCATTTGAACCTTTCCCTAAAATAAGATGATACTATTATACAGGTTTCTCCTCATTAACTTCACATTATATAAACTAAGAATTCATACTTGACTGTTATATGCATGGCAAACGTAGGCAGTAGGAACTTGTCATTCAAGTGGACTGAAGTGTTACCATCTACTCCAATGTGCAGTTTATTATTTTGATTTTGTTTGATTTTAACAATGCAACAGAACTTGCAGTGCTTCTGAATATTACATTTTACATGAGCTCTGCCAAGAAATACAATATTTTCACAAATAAACAGTTCTGTTATTTACTATCAAGTAACAATTAATCCAACTTCAACAACATAAAATATATTCCACACTCATGCCCATAATTTCAAATATTTACATTTTCGTCCAAGAAAGACATCTCCAAATTGTGGCTGCGGACCTCGAACCATCTTTGCCCAGAGAGAACGAGGTTTAGGTTTCACATGAGCTGTGAAGCATGCTGTATCTGGATGCTGATAATCCCAAAGTGCTTGCCACATTTTCAATCCATTTTCCAGTCTAAAATTTTGGAAATCTGACTCCTTCAGGTTGTGACAGATTGGTGCAAACAGATACACAAACAACTGTAAAAGGAAATAATTATTAAGAGACTATTATTGTCACTTTAAGAAAATTAGCAAACAAAAATACTTCAGGCGCCAGCCACCTATGCTACCAATTATTCTAAATATGTGACACTGAAGAAGCAACTGTACTTTCAACCATATGTGCTGGAGACTGAAGTTTATCTTTCCATAAGAATTACCAGAAAAAACCATGTTTTCTTACAAATTTCCTCTCAGGAAATATGACTTTCGAAGTTTTAACTCAATTGTGTTCACACATTAAATCACAGAAATAATCCAAAACAGTCTTCTGGAAATCAAATTATCACCAGCTGCCTAGTTGCTTGAAATGACTATTCTGCCTTTTCTGTTTTAAAGATTCATCCTTTCACTCACCAGATTTTTGTTCAAGGAGATAACATCATTTATCCATTTGAAAACAATCGTAGCTAGTGCTTTGTACTTCCTATAGTGTAGAAATAGCTGAATAATATTTTATGGCTACTGCAGAAAGGTGTTTAATGCTAAAGTTTTTGATGCATACATGTTGAAACTGTTTGGGTTTTTCTGATGCAGATATCACAATGAAATAAGAATTGTGCGACAGAGATTTAATTGACAGTGCAACAACTTGAGTTCAATTTGACAACCAGACGTAGGTGTCAAATGCATGAAAATCTTAATTAGCTTGGTACTGTTAGAAAAATAATACATAATATAATAATAGAAAGAAGATTCAGTTTCGAAGCTTAGGTTATATCTTGCAGTGAAAATAATAAGCTGTTTCAGTTTTCAAACAAATTCTGTTTTTGGGATTTCAGTGAACTTCCTGAACCCAAACCAAATCATCTTCATTCAGTATCTGGGACTATACGAACAGCTATGTTATTTTTAGATTTTGTAAAACATGGTCGCCACAGAGAAAATAGGTAACCAACAAAACTTGGTACATCTGTGTGCCAGCTGCACATTTTGAGAATGTCAACTAATTAGAAACAAAATCTAACGAAATGACAATGCAGCAATTTCATTCTTTCTAGTTCCTGGGCAGGTACCCAGTTAGTGAACTTCTGGATTCTTTTTGAGCATCATTTCAAATACAATTGATAATTTATTTCATCTTCTTGATGAAAGCACATTACAGTACTATCTGTATGTGATGAATTTGTGAAAGCATAAGATTCAGAGGTGCTTCAGAATATCCCATGTTCCACTGTAAATGCCCTACATTCATACATTAAAATTAATGAAAATGAATAAATCAGTAACAAGATTTGAACGTCGTGTGGTATCGCTGTGTGGGATATTGGAGTCACTGAGTTCAATTTCTTCACCAATTACTGGTTCTGGCTCACCATCACCAATGTCACACATCTTCACTCTCTGAGACACTGTGGAGCATTGCTCATATTTCTGATTTTGAGGAGACTAATGTTCACCGTGTTGACCAAATACTAGTGACAGAAATTACCACACTTTTGGGATTCAAACCAGCAACCCCTGTGTCAGGAGTCACTGCACGAGCACAAGTTAACAGCTTCAGTTATGAATGAGCAGTGTTTTCCACACCTGTTCCACACCAATGGTTCTTAGTCACCAGGGAATATAAAATCTGAAGATTTCTTAGGAAATTGAAACCAGTCATCTAAAAATAAAAATAAAAAACTTAAAACATGATTACAACTGTGTGTATTGAAATAAGTTGTATTATAAAGATCTCTGTTTTTCCTGGAATAATGTTCCAAAAACTTCTAAACCTTTTATTTTTCTAATGTTGCCTATCGCTGCCAATGCATGTATCAAGAATTTTGAAAGTTCAAGAGTAAACATATTTCATTTATCATGGTACTGTCAACACCCTTCTCATGTTACAGTTTAAGAAAATAATTTGTAGGTGTTGCTTTGTACACTGGTGTGTGAAAGTTAAGGATGATGCTGCACTGACAACTACCGTAGCTCAACGAAACTTAGACCATACATAGAAATAACTACTACAGCAGAGAACAGAAGGTAACTGAAAGAAATACACAATGAGACAAACAGAAATAACACTTTCTTTCAAATGCAATATTTATGCTGAAGTCAGCATGATTTATGATGTTGACCTGGATATTACAAAAACCAGGGCATGGTTCTTAACACAGTGTTTGCAGTGCATGCTCTGCAGCAAGCTCCCAAGCTGACCACAAACTTGGCATGGAGTTCCTTTGGTAAAGACTTCTCATCCTCCACCATTGCAGTTGACAACTGGATGGTCACTGGTGCATGTGGATGTGCTAAAATACAACTCCCCAATGCATCCCGCATGCGTTCAATGAGATTTAGGTTGGGGGAGTGGGCAGGCCAGTCCATTTGGCAAATATCCTTTTGCTGCAAGAGCTTTTGCACCTGTACTGCCTGATGCGGTTGCACATTGCCATGGTACAGTGTTACAATAATGTTGATCAGTGAGTTTACCATGTTCAATGATTTGGAGGTCAGTACACCTGCACCATAATACCAGGACCACCAAAACGATCTTGTTCAATAATGTTGTTGGGTGCATTACATGTTCCCACCTCTCGCCATATGAGGGCACGTTCAGAATCACTACACAGACTCAATCTGCGCTCATCTGAGAAGAGCATGTGGTGCCACCCCTTGTCCCTAGGCTCTTTGCACAATTGCAAACATTGCTGCCAATGTGCAGGTGTCAATGTAACCCAACATACTGATCATTGGGCAAAGAGATCACGTCCATGCCATCACTGTGCCACTGTGAAGTATGAAACTGTGTGCGTTGCAGTTCTGCTAAATTTGGTTGCAACTGCACCCACTGTTGAATGTGGGTCCCTTCTTGCTTGCTGCACTATGTAGCGGTCATCTGCTACTGTAGATGACCATGGTTAGCCACCTCTTCTTCTTTCAGCAACAGTGCCTGTGGTTCAGAATGCTCCCCTTGTATATGAAACAATGCTATGTGCAAATACCAAACTCCTGGGCTACACTCATCATATTTCATCCTTCTTCAAGTTTCCCAATGATTCTTCCCCATGGAAAGTGATCCAGATGTTGTTTCCAGGCCATATTTTAAACAAGAACACCACTGCAGTGTACTGTAACTGCTTTCTGATTTGCATATGCTGTCTTTTCCTGTTCCTTCAACGACCTCATACTGCAAGATGAGCCCCATGTGGCTCTATAGTCACAATGAACTTACGACATGTGATATCCAACTTTCTATGACCAACAGGAAGGCCTCTGGCAACATTCTCCTGCACTTTCATTCATTTCCATGGAGAAGTTAACATGTTATGTTACTTTATGTTGTTGTTGTGGTCTTCAGTCCAGAGACTGGTTTGATGCAGCTCTCCATGCTACTCTATCCTGCGCAAGCTTCTTCATCTCCCACTACCTACTGCAACCTACATCCTTCTGAATCTACTTAGTGTATTCATCTCTTGGTCTCCCTCTACAATTTTTACCCTCCACACTGCCATCCAATGCTAAATTGGTGATCCCTTGATGCCCCAGAACATGTCCCACCAACTGATCCCTTCTTCTAGTACAGGTGTGCCACAAATTTCTCATCTCCCTAATTCTATTCAATACCTCCTCATTAGTTATGTGATCTACCCATCTAATCTTCAGCATTCTTCTATAGCATCACATTTCGAAAGCTTCTATTCTCTTCTTGTCCAAACTATTTATCATCCACTTTCACTCTCATACATGGCCACACTCCATACAAATACTTTCAGGAACGACTTCCTAACACTTAAACCTATAGTCGATGTTAACAAATTTCTCTCCTTCAGAAACACTTTCATTGCCATTGCCAATCTACATTTTATATCCTCTCTACTTCGACCATCATCAGTTATTTTGCCCCCCAAATAGCAAAACTCATTTACTACTTTAAGCATCTCATTTCTTAATCTAATACCCGCAGCATCACCCGATTTAATTCGACTACATTTCAATATCCTCACTTTGCTTTTGTTGATGTTCATCTTATATCCTCCTTTCAAGACACTGTCCATTCCGTTCAGCTGCTCTTCTGGGTCTTTTGCTGTCTCTGACAGAATTACAGTGTCATTGGTGAACCTCAAAGTTTTTATTTCTTCTCCACGGATTTTAATTCCTACTTCGAATTTTTCTTTTGTTTCATTTACTGCCTGCTCAATATACAGATTGAATAACATCGGGGATAGGCTACAACCCTGTCTCACTCCCTTCCCAACCACTGCTTCCCTTTCATGCCACTCGACTTTTATAACTGCCATCTGGTTCCTGTACAAATTGTAAATAGCCTTCCACTTCCTGTATTTTACCCCTGCCACCTTCAGAATTTGAAAGAGAGTATTACAGTCAACATTATGAAAGGCTTTCTCTAAGTCTACAAATGCTAGAAATGTAGGTTTGCCTTTTCTTAATCTATTTTGTAAGATAAGTCGTAGGGTCAGTATTGCCTCACATGTTCCAACATTTCTACGGAATCCAAACTGATTTTCCCGAGGTCGGTTTCTACGTTTTTCCATTCGTCCGTAAAGAATTTGTGTTAGTATTTTGCAGCCGTGGCTTATTAAACTGATAGTTAGGTAATTTTCACATCTGTCAACACCTTCTTTCTTTGGGATTGGAATTATTATATTCTTCTATATACTCCTTCCACATTTTTGTTTTCTCTTCTTTGCTTAGAACTGGGTTTCCATCTGAGCTCTTGATATTCATACAAGTGGTTCTCTTTTCTCCAAAAGTCTCTTTAATTTTCCTGTAGGCAGTATCTATCTTACCCCTAGTGAGATGCCTCTGCATCCTTACATTTGTCCTCTAGCCATCCCTGCTTAGCCATTTTGCACTTCCTGTCAATCTCATTTTTGAGACATTTGTATTCCTTTTTGCCTGCTTCATTTACTGCATTTTTATATTTTCTCCTTTCATCAATTAAATTCAATATATCTTCTGTTATTCAAGGATTTCTACTAGCCCTCATCTTTTTACCTACTTGATTCTTTGCTGCCTTCACTATTTCATCCCTCAAAGCTACCCATTCTTCTTCTACTGTATTTCTTTGCCCCATTTCTGTCAATTGTTCCCTTACGCTCTCCCTGAAACTCTGTACAACCTCTGGTTCTTTCAGTTTATCCATGTCCCATCTCCTTAAATTCCCACATTTTTGCAGTTTCTTCAGTTTTAATCTACAGCTCATAACCAATAGATTGTGATCAGAGTCCACATCTGCCCCTATAAATGTCTTACAATTAAAAACCTGGGTCCTAAATCTCTGTCTTACCATTTATAATCTATATGATACCTTTTAGTATCTCCAGGGTTCTTCCATGTATACAACCTTCTTTCATGATTCTTAAACCAAGTGTTAGCTATGATTAAGTTATGCTCTGCGCAAAATTCTACCAGGCGGATTCCTCTTTCATTTCTTAGCCCCAGTCCATGTTCACCTACTATATTTCCTTCTCCCCTTTTCCTACTCTTGAATTCCAGTCACCCATGACTATTAAATTTTCGTCTCCCTTCACTACCTGAATAATTTTTTTTATCTCATCATACATTTCATCAATTTCTTCGTCATCTGCAGAGCTAGTTGGCATATAAACTTGAACTACTGTAGTAGGCGTGGGCTTCGTGTCTATCTTGGCCACAATAATGCGTTCACTATGCTGTTTGTAGTAGCTTACCCATACTCCTATTTTTTATTCATTATTAAACCTACTCCTGCATTACCCCTATTTGATTTTGTATTTATAACCCTGTACTCTCCTGACCAAAAGTCTTGTTCCTCATGCCACCGAACTTCACTAATTCCCACTATATCTAACTTTAACCTATCCACTTCCCTTTTTAAATTTTCTAACCTACCTGCCCGATTAAGTGATCTGACATTCCACGCTCCAATCCGTAGAACGCCAGTTTTCTTTCTCCTGATGATGATGTCCTCCTGAGTAGTCCCCAACCAGGAGATCTGAATGGGGGACTATTTGCTTCTGCAGATGCATTGAGATTCCAAGCAGAAATGAAACAGAACTTTGCAATAGGACAATGCAAGACCTAAACTTACAGCAAGTTAACAGAATCTGTTATTATTATGCTCTAGCAGTGGCAGTGCTAATTTGCTAAGGAATAATTCAGTCACATGAACAGAAGTTTACATTTATAGTTCTGAGTATTACTCTTCCTCTAAAGCCATTCTGAAAATAATGTTGCAAGAACCTTTGTTTTGCTTTGCATCCAGCTTTAAATATTTCATCCGATACACCAGCAGTCACAGAAGTCTTTCCTTTCCTGGTAGTTTGGAAGGTTTTATCCACATTACCTAGCATAACTTCCAGAATGTTATTATTATTATTATGAAATGTATCTCCCCCAATAAGTATTGGATATGTTTTACTTCATACTCTTATTGTTTTTATTTGTTTCTCTTACCAATATTTTATTTTACCTTCTCAAGCCTATTTGAGAATGATATTGTTTAATTCTGCAAGTACTATCATACTCCTGTTATCAGTGGATAGATACCATAACATTCTCTTCAATTTCTCATTTGTTTGACTTGAGATTTTCTTTTTGTTTGTTTTCTTCATACCTTAAACATACTTTAATGTAAATATATCTAAAAACAAAGAGGATGTGACTTACCAAAAGAAAGCGCTGGCAGATCGATAGACACACAAACAAACACAAACATACACACAAAATTCAAGCTTTCGCAACCAACGGTTGCTTCGTCAGGAAAGAGGGAAGGAGAGGGAAAGATGAAAGGATGTGAGTTTTAAGGGAGAGGGTAAGGAGTCATTCCAATCCCGGGAGCAGAAAGACTCACCTTAGGGCGAAAAAAGGGCGGGTATACACTCGCGCACACACACACACACATCCATCCACACATATACAGACACAAGCAGACATATTCAAAGGCAAGGAGTTTGGGCAGAGATGTCAGTCGAGGCGGAAGTGCAGAGGCAAAGATGTTGTTGAATGACAGGTGAGGTATGAGTGGCGGCAACTTGAAATTAGCGGAGATTGAGGCCTGGTGGATATCGGGAAGCACTTAATGGAAACAGATCGATAAAAAAAAAAGAAATCTATTCACCGAGGGGAAAACACACACACACACACACACACACACACACACACACACAAGAATTCAACTTAAACATACTTTGGAGTTTCTGTAAGTACTTTTGATAAAAGAAGTGCTACTTTCATCTATGACTATATACGATGCTGAAACCATTGATTTCTTTCATCTAGAATACCTCCCTACTCTAAAACTAATTGTCATAAGCTACGTACCTACATCCTACCACCACAGTCTACACTATTTCTTTGTTGCTGGGAAAAATAAAATCATTTAATCGTCTTTAGTTCCACGAGATTCTTATGAAGTTAGCTTTTTTCTTTCCTTCTTTCTTTCTTTTCTTTTCTTTTGGAAAAATAACAAAAAAATGTTTTCATTGTTGTTATTACCATAAGAGATCTTTTGTTTATTTTTAAAACAATTATTTAATTCTGTGTGAGTCTTCTTGACTATCTGTAATATGGTTTGTTATTTTCTTGCTTGGAATAAAGTGTACAGCTAATTTTCTTTCTGTCCCGCACCTCGGTTGACAAATACACATCCAGATTTTGTTTTCTGTCATGTCCCCCTATGATAATTCTACTATATCGTATTTACTGTTATATAGCTCCTCTTCCAACTCCAATAACCTATCTTCAAGTCATAATTTCTGAAATTTACTGACCTTAAATAAAAAGTAGTTGAAGCAGTTGTGTTTGTAAGGCCTATGTTAATGGTTTTTCGTATGACATTAACTTAATATATGGCAATGCTTGGTAAGCAACAAGATATGCACTGAATCCTTTTCATATGGACTACCTTACACAAAAACATTAATCAATTGCATACACTTTAAAAATAACATAAATATTAAGTTACATATAGTGTCACTTACCGTTATACATGGTATGGAAAATAAGTAGTAAAAAGGAGATGAATGATACACTCCTTTCTCATAGTCTGCATCAGCACATTCCTCTGCAGCATCCAAAATGATCCAATGTAGTGTATAGAGAAGCTTTGTCTCAGCTTGTCCTAAATTCTGGAGATTTGTATCCTTCCTGTAACATTAAATTTTCACTTGTGTAGATTTGTTCCACAACACATGATTTTCAGAGTTACAGGCTTCAAACAATGGAAACTCCAGGTAAGAATATCAACAATGTATGAAAGACAGATTGCTGCTTACCATAATGAAGACACTATAAGTTGCAGACAGGTACAACTAAAAGACACATCCAAAAAACTTTCGGCCGCAGCTTGCATCAGTAAAACAGACACACACCATTCATACGCACAAACAAGAACCCCTAATGTACACATGACTGCGAACTCCAACATCTTGGATCGGAATGCAACCATCATTTGGGATGCAAGCAGCAATCTGGAGGTGGCGGGAAAGGGGAGGGGATAGTAGCGTACAGGTGGGGAGAGAGGCAAACACTGCCTGATGGAGTGTGCAGGGACTAAAATGCCAGCAGATGCAGCGTCGTGAGGTTGTGGGGAAGGGATGTGGGGGAAAAATGAGCAAAATAGGAAGAGAGTGGGGAAAGACAGGAGGATACATTGGCAGATGTTGCCAAATAAACATGGGATATAGGAATGGGGTGGAGATGATAGGACTGAGGGGTGTTAACTGTTAAGGCTGTGATAACTGCAGGAGTGAAGACTGTGCTGTAAGGATATCTCCCACCTGTGCAGTTCAGAAAAGCTGGTGGTGGAGGGAAGGATCCAGATGTCCTGTGTAGTGAATCAGCCAATGAAGTCAAGTATGTTATGTCAGCTGCATGTTGTGCCACAGGATAGTCTACTTTGCTCTTGGCCACAGTTTGGCAGTGGCTTTTCATCTGAATGGACAGGTGGTTGGTTGTCATATCAATATAAAAAGCTGTGCAATGATTGTAGCAGAGCTGGTAAATAACATGGCTGCTTTCACATGTGGCCCAGCCCCTGCAACAGGACTGGAATAGGAAGCGAATTCTGGGGAGCATGTGAAAGGTGGGTGTGCAGGGATTCAGTGACATGTTCTGGGGCGGGCAAAAGTCTTTAAGCACGGATTGGAGGTTGTGTTGGACTCCTGGGATGGGATCATTCTGAACAGAGTTTAAGGGGGAGAAGACAGATAACTGGTGGAAGCCTTCTGCCAAGTAGTCACTGTGATTCATAACACAGTGCGTGAGCGGCTGTTCTTTCTTCTACTGAAAGGAACCTGGGGAGGAGGGTGAGGCTTAGTTGGAGGTAAGAACTTCCAGGAAGGTGACCAGTGGATGGTTAGGTGAGAGTGGGAAAGGATTGCAGTTGGATGCTGGTATGAACTGGAAGAGGCGGGGTTCTCTGTTTGAATTAGAGTGGTTTTGGTTTGAAGGATTAGTGGTAAAGAAGTGCTTCCACTGCAGAGATTGGGAGAAGGAGAGTAGTCTTTGACAAGTCCAGCATGGTTAAATTTGGGTGTAGGGCTGAAGTGAGGCTCTCGGATAGGACTGAAAGTTCCACGGAGCTGAGGGTTTTGGTGGAAAGGTTAACAACACTCTTACAGGAACGTTTTAGCTCTGGATTCGGTGGGGAGTTGGTAGGGAGTTTTGGGGGATGTGGCAAGCTGAAAAGGTCAGTTAGGTAGGTTTGATTGCTATGAGGGGTGGACGAACAGAATCACTGTAGGTACCATAGGGATCTGATACTGGTGCCCCGAGGTGGCAGAAGGATACCAAGCAGGTTGGTTAACTTATGGAGGTGGTGTCTGGAATGAACCACCAATTGCTTGAGAGCAATGGACTCAATTTCAGAGCTGCGATGTATGGTGTAGGGATTGCATAGTACTAGTATCTTGCAGAGGGAGGAGAAAAGGTTCTGGGATGTTTGTGCTATGGAGATGTGTTTTTGAAGAACCATGTCTGTGAGGACCAGGGATTGGTGGCATCTGGAAAGACATAGGTCTTTGTGGAAGGAGGGTGAGAATCTATGGTTTAGGGAGCATTTGAGAAACAGGATGTGGGACTGGGTTTTAGCCAGGGAAAGGGATCCTTTTCTGAATTGGTGCAGAAAGCTGGAGCAAAGGTCAATTGCGGCAGGTATGGTGTAAAAGAAATGGGAATGATGCAGAAATGGGCAAAACAGGTTTTGATGATTTGACAAGAGCTGGATAAGTGAAAAGAAGAATAAAAATTCGTAATGACACGCAATACATAACGACATGCAGGAACATGCACAGACATGATGATTTGAGAAGAGCTGGATAAGTGAAAAGAAGAATAAAAATTCGTAATGACACGCAATACATAACGACATGCAGGAACATGCACAGACATGCATATCTATGCAGAGATATGTAAAAATACACACAAATATGTTAAAATCATACAAAAAATGTAGGAGAAAAGCAAAGATGAGGAACAGGAGTGTATGTGTGTTGCGATAAGTGAAGAGAGACAGAGGGGAACTTGTCAAAGACCTATGCCCCTTGTCCCAATCTCTGCAGTGGAAGCATTTCTTTGTCACCAATCCCTCAAACCAAAACCACATTAATTCCAACAAAGACTCTTGTCTCTTTCAGTTCATACCACCATCCAACTGCAATCCTCCCCCACTCCCACCTAACCATCCACTGGTCACCTTCCAGAAAGTCCTTACGTCCAACTTAGCCTCACCATCCTTCCCCAGGCCCTTCCACAGAACACCAACATTCTTGTAGAAGAAAGAACAGCCATACACAGCCTCAAAACAAATCCTGACCTAGTCAACCTACCTACAGACAAAGGCCCACCACTGTTGTTATAAATCACAGTGACTACTTGGCAGAATGCATTTGTCAGTTATCTGACTCCTCCCCTTAAACTCTGCCAGAGTGATCCAATCCCAGAAGTTCAACACAACTGCCAATTCCTTCTTAAAAGCCTAGGCCCTTCCCAGATCATCTCCCCTGAATCCATTACACTGTGACACCCTGCAAACTCACTTTCTACATGCTCCCCAAAATCCACAAACCCAACAATTCTGGACACCCCTTTGAGGTTGGTTATTGCTATGCTCCCACTGAAAGAATTTTGGCACTTATTAACCAACACATCAAACGAATTGCCTGTAATCTAGACTCTCATGTCAAAGACACCAACCACTTACTTCTTCAACTCTCCACCATCCTCACCCCTTTATCTGCTGGATCCCTACTTGTCACTATTGACGTCATCTCCCTATACACCAACATGATTCATACCCATGGTATTACCACTACTGAACACTAGCTTTCCTAATGTCCTTCAGAGTCCAAACCCACTATGTCATTCCTCAATAACCTTCCTAACTTTATCCTAACCAAGAGCTACTTCTCCTTTGAGGAAAGGTATATAAACAAATCCACAGCACAGCCAGACACGAATAGCAGCTTCTGCGACATGCTGCGCCATTGTGCATTGGTGAAGCCATAAGTTACAAACGTTCTTGTTACTGTTTGCCATTTCTTGTTAATTTTCCCCTCAAATATGTCACATTTTCTGAGTGAGAAAGAAATTTTAGAAGCTTAGAAGAAAAATTGGACGATTCTGGTTCTGAGTGGGAAATGTCTGAATGTGAAGAGAATGAAGAGGTTCAGATACATGTAAGGAGCTGTCTAGTGCTGTTTTTATTCAGTATTATTATTGTGACATATTGTTCGAGTTGCTTCAGTTTGCAGATAATTTATTTCTGTTTGTTTCATCTGTCTTGCAGAGGAATCTGATGAGCCTGCATCTGTGGAGCCGGTGTTTATTGAACAAAGTACATCATCTGCAACGCAGCTGTCTACCTCCAACAAAAAGGAATGCAACAAATTTCGCGGAAAAACCCACTGATGCCGAATTGGGCTGGAAATTTGCTGATGATCAGCCTCTGCTGTGCCACAATTTGCAGAGAAAAGTGGAGTAATGGCAGCTGTTCATGAGAATTCCACTCCCCTCGATGCGTTTTCAATTTTTTTCCCTGATTCCATAATGAAACACATAAAATCCGAAACAAACAGATATGCAAAGTCTGTTTAAGACAAACTCAAAGCAGCTTCCAGGGTAAAACCTAACAGTTTTTGTAATTCGTGGGTGGGAGTAAAGCTGCACAAAATGTATATGTTTTTTGGCATATTTATACACACGTGTCTTGTGAAAAAACCAAAACTGACAGATTACTGGTCTGCCAACAGTTTTATTTCAACCCCTTTCCCTAGATCTGTTATGGCCAGAAACAGATTCAAGGCAATATTATCAAAACTGCATTTGAATGACAATGCAACTTACGTTCCGAAAAGTCAACGTCAGCATGACCTCGTGCCTAAAATCAGGCCAATCCTGGATCATTTCCTATAAAAATCACAAAAATCATTTTACCCGTTGAAAACCTCACTATTGACGAAGGCATGTGGGGTTTTCGTGGAAGAGTGGTATTTTTGGTTTACATAAAAAATAAACCTGACAAATATGGAAGCAAGATGCTTATTGTGTGTGATTCCAAAACTGGATATGTTCTTAGATTGGAGATATATGCCGGGAAAGGAACACAAGACAACTCCATAATACCATTATTTGAGAGGTTGCTAGCAGATTACCTGGAAAAAGGCCACACTGTTTACATGGACAGATTTTATAGTTCACCAGCAGTATTTGATTTTCTGTGGCAACATAAAACTAAAGCATGACTAATTGGACAGAACTACCAAATAGAATTGTTTCCAAAAAACTGAAAAGGTATGAATCTGTGTCAATGAAGAGCAAGAAGAGGAATCATCTGCTTTGTTTGAAGTGGAAAGACACAAGAGATGTACTATGCCTGTCTACAAAATGACCAGCTCTGACACGTCTGTTCATACAAAGGAAGGTATCAAAGTAAAATCAAAACCAGATCTCATTCTTGACTATAATAGTAACAAAACAGGAGTATATAGGAATGATTTCTTACTATGCATTTAGGAGGAAACAGATGAAGTGGTGGAAGAAATTGTTCTTCCACATGCTTATAATGGCTGCCACAAATGCATTTGTCTTATACCAGGAAACCAGGACTCCCACTCAAAGAAAGAGCAGCCATTTTTACACTTTTCTATGATTGGTTGGTGAAGGACTGATTCACAAAAGTGCAGATTTGGCACTAGACAATGTTCCTAGTGAAAATCACAGCAACAGACTTCTAGGACGACACTTTGCAGAAAAAATTCCAGCCACTGAGGAGAAGGAGCGTCCAACCACAGTATAAAGTTTGCTCTGAAAAAAAAAAAAAAAAAAAAAAAAAAAAAATCTACTGGTAAAGCAGGTATGAAGGAAAACAGTTGGTGGTGTCCAGACTGCAGTGTACCACTCTGATGCCAGAATGCTTCAAAACCTTCCACCTGAAGCTAATTACCTGTGAATTCACACAAAACTAAAAAACACATTTTTTTGTGAAACCAAAATCATACATTTTGTTTGTTGTTATTAATTTTGTCATCAACCAATATAATTAAAATAAACCTTAAAGACTGTTCTTTCATAATATGTTCTGTTTCAAGATATCTTAAACAGAAACATGCCTGTGACATTTCAAAAAATGCTAAAAATGGCTAGTCCACTGGACCAAGAGTGTGTCTAAGCAGTTGGTCCTCAAAAGTGTCAACCCACCTTTTCACGGGCCATTTAGAGCAGGCCTTCCTGGTATCCAAAACACCAAATCCATAGTCTGGTTCAGGTTCACTGATGATATCTTGATGATCTGGAATCAGGGCCAAGACCCCCTATTTTTGTTCCTCCACAACCTCAACACCTTCTCTCCTATCTGCTTCATGTGGTCCTCTTCTACACAGCGTACCACTTTACTAGATTTCACCTCCTCCTCTGATGGTTCCATCCACACACCTCTGTCCATATTAAACCAACCAACCACCAACAGTACCGGCATTTTGACAGCTGTTATCCCTTTCACACCAAAAAATTCCTCCCATACCGCCTGGCCCCCTGAGGATGTAATATCTGCAGTGACAAAAACTGCCTTGCTCAATATCCTCCGGGTCTCGTGAAGGCCTTCACAGACAGGCACTATCCACCAAAACTAGTCTGCAGACAGATGTCCCATACCGCTTCCGCTCACACACCCAACCCTCCCACCACCCCAAGAATCAGCCACAATGGAGTGTCCCTTACCCAGTACCACCGTGGATTGGGACAACTGAACCACAGCCTTCACCAGGGCTTTCATTATCTGTCATCATGCCCTGAAATGAGGAACATCCTACCCAAGATACTTTCCACCCCTCCTGAAGTGGTGTTCTGTTAACCTCCCAACCTCCTACTCCATCTCTATGCCACTCCCAATACCAAACCCTTGCCACAAGGATCAAATCCCTGTGGAAGACTCAGGGCAAAACCTGCCCAATCCACCCACCTAGCACTTCCTATTCCAGTCCTATCGCAGTTTTATCCTACTCCATCAGGGATCAGACCTCGTGTGAAAGCAGCCATGTTATTTACCAGCTCTGCTGCAATCATTCCACGGGTTTTTGTATTGATATTACAACCAACCACCTGTCCACCAGGATGAATGGCCACTGCCAAACTGTGGCCAAGAGCAAAGTACAACACCCTGTGGCACAACATGCAGCTGAACAGAGCACACTTTGATATCAGAGGTTGCTTCACTACCCGAGCCATGTGGGTGGATCGCTCGTTACACATCCAGCTTTCCTGAACTTCGCAGATGAGAGTTATTCTAACAACACATTCTCTGCTCCCATAATTATCCTGGCCTCAACCTACAGTAACTATTGTCCCCTCACCCTCCATCCAAAAGTTTCCACCACCTCTATCCTATCATCTCCCCCATTTTCAGCACCCATGTTTATTTGCTGCTCTCTGTCAGCACATCTGCCCATCTTTGACCCCTCTTCTCCGTTTTTCCCCACCTCACTGGCCCACAACCTCCTGCCGGTGCATCCGTTGGTATTCTATTCCTTGCACACTCCACCAGTGTTTATGTTTCTCCTCCACTGTACACTACTATCCCTTCCCCTTCCCCGCCATCTCCAGATTAATGCTTGCATCCCACATGATAGTTGCATTATATCCAGTGATGTTGGCGGTCTTGTGTGCATGTGGTGTGCTTGCTTGTGTGTACGAATGGTGTCTCTCTTTTGCTGATGAACACTGCAGCTGAAAGCTTTACGTATGTGTCTTTTAATCAATGCATCCAACCTTCTGTAAAGAGCAATTTTGACTTAGTACACTACTAACTACTGATCACCTTCTCGCCATCATCTCTTGACAGCATCTCTTGTCAGGAGCAAATGTGACATGGGCATGAACTGGACCACACTCTATGCTCTCAGAGCACGAGTTTCTCCCCATCACCCACCTGATCTAGGAACTCTTGTACTTCTTTTGATGGTAGTGAAGTTTATGGCTTTGTGAAAACTAGATATACAGTGTTCCCCTAATTACTTCAACTGCAAGGGTGCATCACAAATAAATGTTCTACAACAGTTGAACAAGAGGCCAGTTATGATGAGACTGTGGATGAAGAAGGATGCTTACTATTGTATGAGAAACAGTACGATAAATACTGAGTGACAAGTGTTGTATCCCTATATAATTAAAGTCCTTCTAACATAATAACATCCTCAAATCATTAACACAAAATTACAGTTACTGGAGTTCAAAGGAAGCAATTTAAAGTTCTTTTGGATCTTTTCCTGTCTTATGCATGATCAACATTTCTGGCAAGTTTCTTCCCTTCACCCAGTTCTGCATGTCATCCTCTGCCAGCTGTTATTCCCTCTCTTCCCAAATACAGTCTCCCATCTCTGTTTAGGCCCTCCTCTCTCCCAGGAGCCTCCCACTGCCAGCTCAATCACATTCCTTACAACATGACTTTGGTCTCCTCTCATGATATGTCCATATCACCGGGATCATCTCTCCTTCATTTGCTCAGACACTTCAATAACTTTTACGAGTCCTTACATCGTACTCAACATCTTCATCTCAGCTACATCCAGCCTTTGGCTCTTGTTCTTATTTTTTAGCCATGTCTCTGCTCCATACAATAACACTGTCCTTATGAATACTTATATAACTTCCCACTGACTTTGACAATTATACTTTTGTCACAGAGGATTTCAGGTATCATTTTCCAATTCATCCATCCAGCTTGTACTCTGTGCTCTATCTCAGAATCCAAATTTCCATCATTTGCCACAGTTGATGTGAGGTTTTTGAAGTGATCTACCCTCTTTAGGCTCTTCCAATCCATCATGACTTTGTAACCTTCCTTGTTTCCCAGGCATAAATACTCTGTTTTCCTTCTGCTGATTTTAAGTACTCTGTTCTCCAGTATGCATCTCTAATTTTCCAATTTGCACTCCATATTGGTTTTCTGGTGTTGCTCAAAGAAATATGTCTGCAAACAAAATGCACCACGGGGCTTGACTTTGAATAGTTTCAGACAGGACATACATAACATGTTCTAAGATGTAGGGGCTGAGTGCAGATCCCTGATGCAAGATGAAGCAAACTGGTTTTTATTCAATCATGCCCACACTGCTTCTTAACCACATTTTCATGTAAAGTCCGCATCTGTTGTTCCTGTCCTGACATAGATTCAAATTTTTGCTCTCCTACAGACAATTTGTCTCTGAGCCATTTTTCTATGATCTGCTCTTGGACTTTCATGGTGTATAGTACCAGTTTAAATTCCTCTATAATTTGTGCAGGCTTGGCAGTCACCTTTCTACTAGTATATGCGCACTTTCACTCCATTCATCTGGAATCCTCTCTTTTTTATAAACCTGTCTCATGCTTGCATAACAGTTTGTCTGTCCTTTGGAATGAAATATATCATTGATTCTGCATATCAGGACTCCGACAGGTTGTTGGTACATTTGTATGTGGCATTAGATGTCTTAGCACAAGTTACATAATTTGCATAAATAACGGGTCGCTGATTTGTGTACATGGTGTTGGCGCCTGATCTTCATTTGAAGTGAATCTTCAGCCACCAAGAAAAATTTTCAGTTTAGGGAAAAGATGGAAGCCTGACAGAGCCATATCAGGTGAATAAGGCAGGTGTGGCAACAATTCATAACTTAGTTCATGTAATTTTGCCATGGCGAAGGAACATGTGTGCGGTTGTGCATTGTCTTGATGGAAGATGACTTTCTTCCTTGCTAAACCTGGCCTTTTTTCACATATCTTTTGTTGCAATATTGTCCAGGAGGTTAGCATACTATTCTCCAGTCACTGTTTGCCCAGTGGAGAGATAATCTACAAACAGAATTCCCTTTGCATCCCAGAACACTGATGCCATGACCTTTCCTGCAAAAGGAATTGTCTTTGCTTTCTTTGGTGGCAGAGAATCACCATGTTTCCTCTTCTTTGACTTTTGTTTTGTCTCTGGGGTATAGTAGTGCACCAACATTTCATCTGTGGTCACAAACCATCATAAAAAATCTTGTTCGTTTCTCCTAAGACGGGCCAAACATTGTTCTGATATGCCCATTCTCATGCATTTTTGATCCAGCATCAACAGTCGTGGCACCCAGCTTGCAGATCATTTTTTCATTTCTAATTTTTCAGTTAAAATATGATATACCCTTTCAGATAACATCTGGCAAGCATGAAAAATTTCACGCAGTCTCAATTGGCAATTCTCCATGACCATTTTGGGCACTTTTACAATGATTTCTGGAATAGTGACACATCTTGGCCGACCACTGCGCAGATCATCATCTAAGCTCTCCTGACCAAATTTAAATTCATTTGTCCACTTGGTAGCAGTTGAATATGAAGGAGCAGAGTCTCTCAGTGTATTCTGGAAATCAGCATGAATGTCCTTTGCTTTCATATCTTTCTTTACAAAGTACTTACTGTTCAAATTTCGATTTTTTCCATTTTTGCAAATCACTACAAGGGAACAACAACAGAGCCACATCACCACCACTGCTCTCTTTCAAGAGCACTGACGTGGCACTTGTTTACAGGCAACAGTCCAATGAATATCATGAGGACAATTCGTTGCACTACCACTGACCTCTCGTGGTGATTCTGAGAACTTTTCAAACCACCCTGGTAAAGGAAGACCTGTCATGATGCTCTATTTCAAAATAAAAATTTCACTGTGTGTGTGTGTGTGTGTGTGTGTGTGTGTGTGTGTGTGTATGTGTGTGTGTGTGTAAATATATAGCTACAACACAAAAAAAAAGCAGAGTTATTTTAGGCAGAGCTAAAATTAAAAATATACAAATACCACAATTGTTATACCAGTGGCTCAATGTGGTACAACAGATTGTCAGACTCCACAAAAATACATGAAGGGAACTCATTTGAAACAAAATTAAAATTACTTCTTATAAATAGATGTCTGTATAAACTGAAAGAGTGAAAGAAGATATAAAACTAGCTATAGAGTACAAAATAACTTACGATGGACAACATAAACTGTAAATTGGAAGAAGAAATAAACATTTGAAAATACAAGCATCGACAAATACATTATTATGTTGTCTGCAATTTGTTATAACAGTTATATTCACACTATTTGTCAAAAAATTGAAGAAGACTCGGTCGGATATCAATCTCGCTATGTACACATACACACCATCGGCAGATGTGTAATGATTAGCCAAAGGAATTACGTCCCATGTGTAGGTCCAGTTTGTGGACTACTGTTAAAACCACAACACAAATGCCTGTGTTTGGAGTGATGCCACAGTTAACTACTGATGGATGTGTTCAGTGACACACCACACCACAGTTCTGCAGAAATCCAAATGACCATTGTCAGCAAGTATGGCAGTGACCTATGCAATAGTTTGGAGAAGCACAGCAATGTGTTACTCTTGTATAATGATATGGGGAACCATTGTGTATTCTTCAGGTCATGGATGGTAGTGATTGAGAGAACTGTGATGGCACAATGGTACATCACAGACCTACAGCGTCCTCATGTGCTACCCCTCAAGCGACATTACCATGGTGCAATTTCTCAATAGGACAATGCTCAATCATATATGGTACGTGACTCCAAGAGTTCTGTGTGACACTGAGGTACTCCTGAAGCAAGTAAAATTGTCAGAACAACCCACGATAGAATATGTGTGACACAAGCTCGAATGTCAACTCCGTCCCTATGACAGTATCCAGGATATCAAGGGACAATTACAACAGCTGTGGGCCAGCTTGAGTCAGGAGAAGATAAAGTGACTTTATGACACCCTTTCCAACCAAATCAGTGCATGCATCCTAAGTGTTAACCTTGCGTGTAGTATCAGCGAGAAGGAAGCAAAAGCCTTCAATTAATGACTACATAAAAAAGTAAACAATAACTAACTGCTTTTATTTAGGATTTAATTCCCCTCATTTTTTAAAACTACACTGTCTGGAACTATCCGAATAGATAGCCGAGTGTGTTAAAGCAGCTGCTTCTGGGATATGGTGAGATGTTCCAGCCGTGGATCGAGTAAGTCTCACGAGTTAACGTTGGGGGCTTGTGTGTCAGCCTGCCTCGATGTGGCCTGTAGGTGGTTTCCACACCCACTTAACTAAGACATTGGTTTGCAGGTTCCACCTCAGTTACATGATGCACAAATACTTCGAAAAGCAATGTCACATTTGACCTTGTGGTATACACTAAGACAGAGACAGAAGCAGTACAAGGATTTACACCCAGGGGGTCGGGCAGAGCTAACAGTTGCTTTAAAATACCTTTGGGAGTGACAAACTCATCACAATAATGGCCTCTACATGGACACAATTTGCCTCAAAATTGAAGAAGTACCATATCAGTTTCGACCCAGCAGTGGCTTGATATAGAGCAAGGTAATGGCTGGATGAATGTGTCTGGAACAGCCACAGGAAAAATGGCTTTTTCCTGTCTACACTATATCTCATAGAATTTGCACAGTGCAGTCCTTAATGTTATCCTTAAATGTATCATTTGATGCTGCATAACTTCCATCCTTTTGGAATTTCCCTACAATGTATTTACCTTAGTAATAACTCTTTAATTTGAGCCTTTCCCCCAAAAATGAATACAAAAATCAGATTTTTGAGTTCACATATTTAAAATGGACAAATTTAGATTTTTTAGCTTCTGTATGTCTTATTTTGCCAGGCTAAAATTAGTGAATCATGTACTCATTGTATGCAGAATTTACTCTTCTACCATTTATGAAAAGTTAAGTTTTTGTTATCACTCCAATAAATATATATGTAAAATCGACAAATAAACTTGTAAAAAATTTCAGGGTTTTGTGATGCCCATCTGGGTTTTCCAAAGACCAAGTTCTCTATTAAATGCAAACACTTTCTCTATTAGAAAGGTGATATTATTATCATTTTGGCCTTGAAGAGATACGTTAAGATTACTTGGTTTCTAGGACACGTCAGCCAAGTAGCACACTATTAGAACCCATTTTTCAGCCAAAAAAAAAAAGCCACGAGTATAGTACTGCTGTTCAATAGGACAAGACAAAATTCATCTTTTAGCTCCACGACTTTTACCACAAGACAACCATTATTCCTCCATGTGCAATAGAAGTGGATCATGAATAGAATCCATCTCCTTGTGAAGAATGGAAAATAGCCTACATTTTATAGCTCATTCTTTTACAAAATGTACAGCACTGACTGCATCATGCTCCACATCAATGACTTCCAGTTATACTATTATAGAAGCCAATGCTTCCATGTGTATCATGCAATGTGTGAGGAGAAACAGCACACACTCTTTGTTATGAACTGATTTCTAGTTCCAGTAAATGGTGCTGTCCCATCAGTACATATACCAATGCAATCTGTTTATGACAGACAGCTGTCAACAAAAAAGGAATTCAGAAAAGAGAAAATATCCTCACCAGTAGTCCTCCCTTGGAGAGCTTTGAAAATAGAATTTCCTTCTGTATTTCAGTTACATAACACTAGCTTACAACAACAGGAAGATGGGAAAGATTTCTGATATCACTGTCATCAAGTTGCAGAGCAAAGTTTGGGATATCATGAAGATGTGGCAGCAACTGATATATGATGTCGGAGGCTATTGCACCAGTACAACAAGTCACGGTATCATCTGAGAATGGTATTGACTTCAGACTTTCATCAAACCTTTCTCTATGCATGATTTCACACATTTTGGCAGCTGTGGGAAGAAATAATTTCTCACCAATAATGTGTGGTGATTTGGATTTTGCTATCAAGTAGGGTACCTCTAGGGATGCTCTCAGGATTTTCTTAGGAGCTGACACCTGTTTTTTGAGGAATCTGCCTTTTCCTTTTACTTGTTTCTCAACTGACTTAAAACAACTTGATAAACACACACTCTGGTTTTGCGTTTAGAACTAACGTTGCTGATAGAAACAGAGGAAGAATTGAAAGAAGTATGTACTTTGATTAAATTTGAATATTTTTCCTTTCTTATTAGAACTGCATACTTTCAAAAGAGAGGAGACACTCAGTGAATCTCACCCATGGAATCTCCTGTTACCACTGCAAATCAGCCACTTATCAATAGGAATGGTGGATCTTGTATGACTTTAAATAAATCTGGTTAGCTATTTTCACTGAGCACATGAGAATTCAACTTCTAGCTAATTCATTGTCTTTGAACTGACTCCAGAAGCCTGAATGAACCAAGTGGACAGTCACAATGGATGTGGTTAACAATCTATTCTTGAAGTCAGCACTGGAAGTAAATGGCAGTTACGTTGCCAAGTGGCTTATTGTTCAGAGTGATTGTTAAATGTTTGGTAAATAGCTAATCCTGCAGGTGATCGGTGACAGGGGCTGTGTGATGGAACTACTACTCGCTACTTTTCTCAGTATTCCTGCTGGTAAGATCTACTGGTCACTTCTTGCAAAAGAAGAGAGCGAATTAATGATGAGAGCTTCCTAACTTGTTCACGGAAATGAGAATCTGAAGCTCACAATATTTTTTCACTGGAAGATTTTTCTTACATAATACAAAATATAAGTAATTCAATGAAAGCTGGTACCCCTTTCTGTACTTTCTGCCCCCTCCCCTCCTCCCACTTTGAACATGGCCTGTCTACAGAACCATGATTGTACCCAGGCATGCACACCTTCATAAAAAAAAAATAGCCACAAAAGTCTTTCTTCAGCGCTCCATAAACATAGATATTGCATGGGGAGAGACTGGGACTCTGTGGAGTATGTGCAAAGGTTTTCCGGCAAAACTTCAGCAATGTGCTCCAAACAACATCTACATCTACATCATACTCCACAAGCCACCTAATGGTGTGTGGTGGAGGGTATTATCGGTACCATTATCTGATCCCTCCAACCCTGTTCCAATCGTGAATAGTGTGCGGGAAGAACTGATTATCAGTAAGTCGCTGTACTGGCTCTAATTTCTCGAATTTTCTCCTTATGGTCAGTGTAAGAGATGTATGTGGGAGGAAGTAACATGTTGTCCAACTCCTCCTGAAAACTGTGTTCCCGAAATTTTAATAGTAAATCTCTCCGTGATGCACAAAGCCTCTCTTGTAACATCTGCCAGTGGAGTTTGTTTAGCGTCTCCGTAGTGATCCTGTGATGAAATGCACTGCTATTCGTTGGATCTTCTCTACCTCCTCTATCAGTCCTACCTGGTACGCAGCCCAGATAGATGAACAATACTCACCAATCGGGCAACCAAGTGTCTTATAAACCACTTCTTTCATGGACAAGTTACATTTCCTTAAGATTCTTCTGACAAATCTGAATCTGGTGTCTGCTTTTCCCACTATCTGTTTTATGTGCTCATTCCACTTAAAGTCGTTCTGGATAATTACGTCTAGATATTTTACAGCAGACACTGTCTCCAGCTGTTTGTCATCAATAGTGTAGCTATACAGTACAGGATTTCTTTTCCTATGTATGCACAATATGTTACCTTGGCAAAATGTTGGTGAAGACTTTTTCAACTATGTTACAGGACTTTTTCAGGGAAAACTTTCACACATCCTCCGAGCGAAACTTCTGCAATGTGCTCCAACTTTGACAACATGTGGGAGCTCTTATACATCCTCCGTACAGTTCTGAACCCTCCCCATCGAATTTCCATATTTTTGGAGCTTTGACAGAAGACATTTATGGTCATTGATTTGCTTCAGCGAAAGAGGTGCACACATGAATACAAACATGGTTCCACAGGCAACTGCAAATATTTTTCCATGAAGGCACTGATCATCTTGTCTCAAAGTAGGCTAGATGTATTGACAGTTGTGGCAATTACTTTTGAAATGATAAACAGTTTTCCTACTGTTTCTCATCTGTCTCATTTTCATCTGACTGCACCTTATATTTTGACACACTTTTTGTACACAAGCAATGTCATCCTCTCGATTACCTTCAAAGATGAGCACTGTTGTTGTTGTTGTTGTGGTCTTCAGTCCTGAGACTGGTTTGATGCAGCTCTCCATGCTACTCTATCCTGTGCAAGCTTTTTCATCTCCCAGTACCTACTGCAACCTACATCCTTCTGAATCTGCATAGTGTATTCATCTCGTGGTCTCCCTCTACGATTTTTACCCTCCACGCTGCCCTCCAATACTAAATTGGTGATCCCTTGATGCCTCAGAACATGCCCTACCAACCGATCCCTTCTTCTGGTCAAGTTGTGCCACAAACTTCTCTTCTCCCCAATCCTATTCAATACTTCCTCATTAGTTACATGATCTACCCATCTAATCTTCAGCATTCTTCTGTAGCACCACATTTCGAAAGCTTCTATTCTCTTCTTGTCTAAACTATTTATCGTCCATGTTTCACTTCCATACATGGCTACACTCCATACGAATACTTTCAGAAATGACTTCCTGACACTTAAATCAATACTGGATGTTAACAAATTTCTCTTCTTCAGAAACGCTTTCCTTGCCATTGCCAGTCTACATTTTATATCCTCTCTACTTCGACCATCATCAGTTATTTTGCTCCCCAAATAGCAAAACTCCTTTACTACTTTAAGTGCCTCATTTCCTAATCTAATTCCCTCAGCATCACCCGACTTAATTAGACTACATTCCATTATCCTTGTTTTGCTTTTGTTGATGTTCATCTTATATCCTCCTTTCAAGACACTGTCCATTCCATTCAACTGCTCTTCCAAGTCCTTTGCTGTCTCTGACAGAATTACAATGTCATCGGCGAACCTCAAAGTTTTTATTTCTTCTCCATGAATTTTAATACCTACTCCGAATTTTTCTTTTGTTTCCTTTACTGCTTGCTCAATATACAGATTGAACAACATCGGGGAGAGGCTACAACCCTGTCTTACTCCCTTCCCAACCACTGCTTCCCTTTCATGTCCCTCGACTCTTATAACTGCCATCTGGTTTCTGTACAAATTGTAAATAGCCTTTCGCTCCCTGTATTTTACCCCTGCCACCTTTAGAATTTGAAAGAGAGTATTCCAGTCAACATTGTCAAAAGCTTTCTCTAAGTCTACAAATGCTAGAAACGTAGGTTTGCCTTTCCTTAATCTTTCTTCTAAGATAAGTCGTAAGGTCAGTATTGCCTCACGTGTTCCAGTGTTTCTACGGAATCCAAACTGATCTTCCCCGAGGTTGGCTTCTACTAGTTTTTCCATTCGTCTGTAAAGAATTCGTGTTAGTATTTTGCAGCTGTGACTTATTAAGCTGATAGTTCGGTAATTTTCACATCTGTCAACACCTGCTTTCTTTGGGATTGGAATTATTATATTCTTCTTGAAGTCTGAGGGTATTTCGCCTGTTTCATACATCTTGCTCACCAGATGGTAGAGTTTTGTCAGGACTGGCTCTCCCACGGCCGTCAGTAGTTCCAATGGAATATTGTCTACTCCGGGGGCCTTGTTTCGACTCAGGTCTTTCAGTGCTCTGTCAAACTCTTCACGCAGTATCGTATCTCCCATTTCATCTTCATCTACATCCTCTTCCATTTCCATAATATTGTCCTCAAGTACATCGCCCTTGTATAGACATGAAATGACTGTGGCTAGATTCCAACTGGTGATCTCGAGTCTGTCACTGCAGTATTTTAAGCAAAAGAGCCATAATATGCTGGAATTCTGGTCCATTTACATCTCTTTCAAAATACCTGTGCCACATTAACAGTATCTAACCAATTCTGAATAGGATACAAATTTGCTACTTACTTTTATTTATTTATTCGTGTCCCATAGATCCGGTATACAAAAGAATTTCATGGATATGGAACAAATCACAACATAAATTAACATAGTAGCCTACTTGTATATGCTAACAAATGTAAATTGCAATTGGTGTATAAGAAACAAAGTATGTTAATAGTTACAGACTTAAGCATTTTCTATGGTAAAACAGAGGTATAAAATGATAAAACAATAAATTACAATTTTCCATATTACAAACTATACATTAGCAGGAATTTGATAGTGCCAATTGCCTGCGACACAAAATTAAGCAAAGATAAAGACAATAAGTTTATTGTGAATAACTTCACTTGTTCTACAGTAGAAGAACACAAAACAAATTTTGACACAGCAGATGCTCTTTTTTTTCAAAATGGAAGCAAATAAAATTCTATATGCAAATTTCAAAACAAAGTAGGTCAAGAACTGAAATAATGGAGTATGCACTTGCAAACATGCAACAAAAATTACAAATAAAAATTATGCACGATATGTTTGTCAAAACAATGTAGTGGCTGCTCCTAGTTCTGCTATTTATATTACAGAAACAGAGCAGAAGACATATAACAGATTTTCTGAGTACAATGATGCACAGGCTTGCGCCAATCATTTGCTACATACTGAAACACTGCAAATGGAACAATAGTTTATTTATAATTTTATCAAAATTATTAAAGTTATAAGCTCTTGCTACTCCTACTGAGTCTACTGTTACCACTATCTGTCACAATTCTATGTCACTGAGCAACACTCTCTAATCTCTAATCCTCACAGGAACATGCTTCAACATGTTGTCACTAGAATGTACACTATCCAGTAGTATTAATGTGATCATCTGTCAAAAGCCTAAATAACAACGTTTTGTAGCACAAACCGCAGCAACACGTGCAAGAAGACAGTCAGTGAAGTTTTGGAAGGTAACAACAGAGATGTGGGGCTATGTCGACTCCAGTGTCATGGCCAGCTGCGCTAGATCTCTTGGTTGAGGTCCAACGGTGGATTCATCTAAAAAGGCCACCTTGTGCCACTCAGTGGACATCCAGCTGTAGTACTGGTATGAAAATTCCAACCTTCATTCCCAATAAACAGCAGTCAGCCTGGGTGCATGAACCAGGTGCCTGCTGCAGAGGCCCTTATGCAGCAACATTTGCTGAAAGGTCATTGAGGAGAAACTGTTGGTAGCCATTTGGTTTGTCTGGTTGATCAGTTGCTCAAAAGTTGCACATCTATTTGCCTGTATACATTGCTGCAGCCATTGTTCACCCCTGTCATCTATGGCTGTGGTGCACCTCAGTTACCTTAGCACCAGCTTTAGATATTGCCATTTTGGTACGCACAGTATACTTTAACCATGCTAGTATGTAAACAGTTTACAAACTTATTGGCTTTGCAAATGCTTCCACCCTTGGCGCAAAAGCCAATGATCATACCCTTTTGTGTGGCAGATAAAGCACCGTGTTACCACAATATGAAGACGACAATACTGTCTTCCACGTCCCCCAGACAGGCTTTATATATCTTCCACTGTGCTGCCACCTGTTGTCTGATTGGTTACTGCATACCGACATCGCACATAGGATGGACTGTGTAATATCTATCAACTCTGGCAGCAATGATGCATCATGTTTCAAACTAGACTCTCTTCACACCTTTCTGATCAATGTTAATTAGAAGTAATCAGTAAAACAGAACTAAGGACTTTGCAGCATTGTAAAAATCTTACACTCAAATATGATCGAATTGAAGTATGCGAGATATAGTTGCACACAGTATGGAAAGGGATGACTAAAGTAAAGCTGTCATCAAATTTAAAGAATCTGTTTGTGAGAAATCTTGGACAATACTGCAGCTTTCTACATTATGCTCCCACAGAAACCATGAAGAAAATATTAGACTAATTACAGTGTGCATAAAGGTACTTATGCAATAATTCTTCCCACATCCTAGGCACATGGAAAAGGAAGAAACTGTTATATGTGATACAATGGTGAGTACTGTCTGCCATGTACTTCACAGTGGTTAGCAGAGTACAGATGCAGATATACCAGGTGTAGCGGTATGAAATGAGCGTTTTTTTGTGAAAATGAAACACTAATTTTGATTTGAAAAGTAAAAACATTTTATTCAAAGTACTGACCACTGCTTTCTATACATTTTGACCACCTTTCTAGGAATTTGTAGACACCACGCCAATAGAAATGTTCGTCTTCTGAAGCATTCCAATCAGACACTCAATTTTCGACTTCTTCATAGGAATCTAAGTGTTCCTCAGCCAATGCGTGTCCCATTGATGAAAACAAATGGTAGTCGGAAGGGGCCAAGTCTGGTGAATACGGCGGGTGGGGCAGCAGCTCCCAGCCAAGTGTTTTGATTGTATCCTGAACCAGTTTTGCATTGTGTGCAGGTGCATTGTTGTGCAAAAAAATTACTATCTGGTTTTGCAGTCGATGTTGATGGTTGTCCGGGATTAACCCATGATTTTTCCCATTTAACATTCTTAAAATAAATCCAGTTTTCATCGCCAGTAACAATTTGATGCAAAATTGATTTTCTTTCATGTCTTTGAAGCAAAACTTGACAAATGGTTTTTCGGTTCTCCATCCGTCTTTCATTCAATTCATGTGGCACCCATTTTCCACACTTTTGGGTCTTTCCCATAGCTTTCAAACAGTCAGAAATTTTGTTGTGTAACATTTAGCATTGCTGCCATTTGCTTCTGACTCAAAGTATCAATTTCATCCAATATTGCTTGCAATTCAGCGTCTTCGACCTTTTTTGGTGATCTACCACATTCTTCATTTCTTACATCAAAATCATTATTTCTGAACCGTTGAAACCATGTTTTGCATGTTGCTTCTGATAGAGCATGACCACTATATGCCTCAACAAGCATTCGATGCAACACTGTAGCACTTTTTTTCAAATGAAAACAAAAAATTAATGCTTTCCGCAAATCATCACTTTCTGGTACAAAATTCGACATTGTTAACACGATGAAAACATATGATGATGTTTGTTCCATGTATCTTAACGCTCATTTCATACCGGTACACCTTGTAAATGTAGATGTATAAACCAATGGTTGAATTGAACACTACTGTGGTTTACTGGGCATGGCCTTATTGAAGGTGGTACGCCCTTCACTTCCTCTGGCCTTTCAAATAAGTTAGCCAGCTTGATACAGGAGGTCCTGCAATTTAATGCAGACTAAACTGCAGTGCAATTTGGTATTTCTCAAGTTAACGTATCATTACCAGAGCTGAGGTTGTGGTAAGTGATTAAAAAAAATCCCAGGACCACTTTTCTGTAGTCTGTCAATTGCTAGCTTAGCCACCAAGCCACACTGTAAAACAGAGTACCTGTTATGTGTGACTGATCATTTAATCAACAGTGTGAATGAGAGAAGATGATCATAACTTCTGAGTTAATTAACACATCACTCGCACGACAATTGTATGATGTTATCAGACATGAAATACCAGTGAACTAAAATAAAATTTTAGTGGTGTACCAATGACAGAAACTATTTATAGTTACTTTGATAGTGTGTTAAGGCTGAAAACTAACGCAAGAAAAAAATCTGACTTCCATGAACCCTGGATTGTTGATGAAGGCTGATGGGACAAACCAATATTACATACTGCGATAAGGGAATCAGCAGAGGACAATGACCTTGGTCACTGCTCAACAAGCATCAGCTTGCTGAGAACTTACAAAATTATGTTCATAGCAAAGTATATACTGTATCATCATATGAAAGATCCGTATTTTAAAATCTTTGGACTGATTTCTAAAACGAGGAGCTTTCTGCAGATAAAGGCAATGCCTCTGTTTTGCTGCCAAAGGAAATGAACATTTAAAGATGACAATCATGAGGAATCTACTTATTTAAAGGTTAATAAGGATCCCATTTCCCCTGATCAAAGTTAAACCACTTTGTTTCTTAACTGTTTCTCCTTAACACAGGAAGTTACCAGCAGCCTGAAGGTCCCTCCCAGGTTACACAACCTTCCTAAAGCTTTTAAAGTTGTACAAAATTACAAAGACCTAACAAGGCAATGACTTACAAGGTCCATGGAATACAGGACTCAGAAATAGATATCAGTTATATGAATGGAACACTGAGACAAAACCAAAGAAGGTAAAGGACTACTTCATAAGAAAATGACAAAAACAGAAACAATTTTTAGAGAAAATCACAGTAGTTTAGCCTTTTAGATCCTTCATCTGGAATACAGTTGCACCTTTTGACCAAAGTTATGTTATGATCTTTTGTTGTCAAGAGTACACATCAGCGAAACATTTAAATTTAACCCTTTCAGACCTGGCATCCAATGTATTGGACACTGACCTTTACACACATTTTATAACAGTAAACTATTCCATTCACCATTGAAATCCAGTTGCCTGTTTACTGGATGTCTCTCGTGTTATGTTCCATGCATCTTGCTGCCCTCTGTTGCTGGAACTGTGAACTACATCGAAAAACAATCAAGATGGCGGACCCATTGTGAAATGCTCCTGGTAAGTCATATTTACATGTTAAATACTGCAATATACACATTTTCTGGTGCTCAAAAAAAAATATGTTGGGTAAGAGCCATCTGTAGAGATTGCGCTTAACGTAAGATATGTGCAATTATGAACATAATTGAGCTATTATGACACTAAATTACATCATCCAGAATTCTGGACATCAGGATTCGGCGGTAATATTTTTTTCCTAATAACCTGCAGTGGAGGCATTGATATAATGGTTGTTTTCAACCTACTACTTTCTTATAATGTTCTTTCAATTAATGTTGCGTTTCTCTTTGGATTCATATATTAGCTAATAAATTATTTTATCTCTGGTATCCAGCTTTGTATTTTATGACGTTTTCATCTGCAACATTCATGGTAGTTTGCTAAAACTCGGTTTTTGTTTGTAGATCACAGGAAGGCATACAACACAACAAATCCAGACCACACCAAAGAGATCCTGGACCTCTTAGCAGCAGGAGATGTTTCTGATATCGATATTTCAGATGACACAGATCATCTTGTAAATATTCCAGGCACTGTTTCCACAACTCCAATGATAGGCAGTGAGAAAATGACAGCAAAAGATGATTTGTTGGTGACACTACCGGTAATTGAATTCATAGAAGATGCAGTGACGGTAGAGTCGTTTCATAATGATCTAGAAGGTGACGAACAGCCACGTGAGCTATCTGTACCTGCAGGGACTGTATGTAATAGTGAACCAGAATATGACTATTTCACTAAGAAACAAGAAATATAGACGTCACCCTTGGTCACCTCCTCCTATTCATTTTGAGAATCAGTGTTATATTGATCAAGAAACTGAGGAAGAACCTGTCTGTTACTTTATGAAATATGTAACTGAACAGGAATGGGAAATGTTTTCGAGGAACACAAATATATATGCATTACAGTCTTGTTATACAAATTTCAAACCAACTAACCCAGATGAAATAAAAGCACTCATTGGCCTGCAAATAGCAATAGGAAACTTGAAATTTCCTCAAGTGAGACTTCACTGGGACAGGTTTGTTGGAATAGGTTTATTCTTAGATTCTATGACTGGAGATAGGTTTTTCCAGTTGTGAAATGCTCTGCATATTGTCAACAACTTGGAACATCCTGCAAACTCAAGTGACAAATCGTATAAAGTTCGACCTTTGTACAATGCCATCAGAAGAAGATGCTTAGAACTCTCCCTTGAAGAATCTTTATGTATTGATGAACAGATGGTTCCATTCAAAGGTCAGCTTTCAATCAAGCAGTATGTGAAAGGCAAGCTGTGTCCTTGGGGAATTAAAATATTTGTTTTGGCTGGAAGATCTGGTCTTGCTTATGACTTCCTAATATGTCAGGGTTGTGCGACTGAGCTTGATGAACAGAACAAGAAACTATTGGGTTTAGGTGCATCTGTTGTTCTCCATTTGTGCGACAGAATAAAAAGTGAAGGACACAAGCTATATTTTGACAATTACTTCTCTTCTTATCATCTTCTTCAAGTACTAAAACATAGAAAAATTTTTGCTGCTGGAACAGTTCGGGTAAACAGGTTTTTTTCTCCTATGTTGATAAATGACAAAGATATCAGAAAGAAGGAGACAGGATTTTCTGACCAGGTTGTCAGTAGAGACAATAATGTAGTCCTGACAAAGTGGCTTGATAACAGAACTGTGGTATTGGGTTCAAATTTTGTTGTAATAGGTAAAGAAGACACTGTTGAATGTCGAAACAAAACCTCAAGATCATAGGTAAAAATCAGGTGCCCTGGAGTTGTTAAATGTACAACGAATCAATGGGTGGAGTGGACTTGTTTGATCAGCTGATTGGACTGTACAGAATCTTTATTAGATCCAGAAAATGGACTCTAAGAATGCTGATGCATGCTGTTGATTTTGCTTTGGTCAACAGCTGGTTAGAATATTGAAAACACTGTCCAGTGAAAAAAATTCAAGACAACTAAGTACTCGACTTACTGCATTTTCGAATGAGTGTAGCAGAAAGCCTTGTGAGAGCAGGGACAAACACAAAGAAAAGAAGAGGTAGGCAAAGCAGTGACAAAGCTGGAAAAATGACTCAACAGGAAAGGTACAGAGCAGAGAGACGACCTCAATCAAATGTACAATATGATGGTACTAACCATCTCCCAGTGGTAGATCAACGCAAAGATGGAGGTAGATGCAAAAACACAGCATGTCAAGGGAAATAAAAAATAATCTGTTCAAAATGTGATGTTCACCTTTGTCTAAAAAAAGATGCAGATTGCTTTGTGGCCTTTCATACAAAATGAATATAAAGAAAACTGTCTTCTGTAAGTGTTCAACTTATTAACTGTTCTGTAAATCATAATACCAATAGTTAAAATTATTAATATAACGTATAGATTCCTGTATTTTGTAAAAAGAATCCCACTCTTGAAAAATTTTTGCACAATAAATATTGATGTATAAATTGTAACTACTGACTTCTTATTTCACATTACCAACACCTCCAAGACCCAATGTCCAATTTATTGGACAACATTTCATTTTTTAAACCAAGCATGACATATTGAAATTTTGCTCGAATATACAATAAATAGGTCCATATAGACACGATAAAGTGCAACAATTTTTTTTTTCTATTTTTAAAATAATTCAGGACTGAAGGGGTTAACAGATCAAATTCATTAGTCAGCTCTGATGTGCTTTGTTTATTTACTACCATTGTTCATCTTTGTCTCTGATTGACTGCAAGTTTGAGTGAAATGCCTAAAAATTATTTAAGTTTGGGTTATTTCAGATTGTTTTTGATTTAATAAATGATGTACTGCACAGACTGGTAGTGTTGATTTGGACAGTCCTTTTCCACCCCTACTTTAATTTATTCATGCATAATTTTGAAGAGATAATGCTAAATTTTGCAGAATTAAAATTGAAAGTTCTCTAGAGGTCCTCTGATGA